>NC_141045.1:20396250-20600000 GCF_052040795.2 Danio rerio
GCCGACAACATGTCTACTTTACTCTGGAAACACCTCAACAGCAATGGTGTGGAGCAAAATATTCACACGCCAGCCTCTGTCAAAGAAACATCCTCTATTTCCCATCAGAAAAAAAAATGTAAACGAAAGAAAAATATTAAAAAGAAGAATCCCGCAATCCATGATACATCCTTTGAGCAGAATAGAGGACAGAAACGAAAGCTTCTGGACAACAAGACGGAGTGTATTAAAAATGGAAGTACATCAGATTTTGTATCTGAAGAGTCAAATAATATGCAGTTCAAAAGGCCTAGAATAACCCATCATACACTGCCTGGAGAATCATGGGAAGTGGATAGTGGATTTTCTTCTGAAAGTAGTCCGCCCACTAGTGGCAGGAGTTCGCCATGTTTAAGAATAGATCACTCCAGGATTGTAGCAATGGACTGTGAAATGGTCGGCACTGGACCTGGAGGTCGGCGTAGTGAAGTGGCACGCTGTAGTATTGTTGATTATTATGGTAATGTAGTGTATGATAGTTATATTTTACCTCAGGATCCAGTCACTGACTATCGCACAAGATGGAGCGGCATTAGAAGCCATCATTTAAGACAAGCGGTGCCTTTTGAGCATGCTCAGAATGAGGTGAGGCCACTTCATTATACAACATTATTTTTGGTTTCAGATGATCACACTGTAAAAAATTAATGACAAAGTCAAAATTAACAAATATTATATACAAAGTTTAACTTAATATTTTTAGTCAGTTTGACATGAGTTGAGATGACTCAAAGTTAACTTCAATCAACTGAAAAATAATTCAACAATCGTTTTTTTTACCAGTGTAGTGTTTATTGAGCAGTAGATTTGAACATATTTAAATGAATATATATGGAATAACACTGGTTCCATTTTATTTGCTAGCTCTGCCAATGTTTTCATTGGTCCAACTATCAGAAAACATTCTTTAAATGAATAATTATTGTTCATTTTATATTGCTAAATGAATGATCAATCATTTTTATTATTGTAATTATTTATTTTAATTTAAATGTATATTTGTTTTTAATTCTTTAAATAAAATGTGTACTAAACAAATTAATATCGTTTTTTTAAATAAATATAATTTTTTTTAAGTAATTAATTTTAATTAATGTTTGGACTGCATTATTATTTATACAAGTTCACTTAATATTTGTAGTAAATAAATGGTCAACTATTATTGTAATTATCTTGTTTTTTAATTTTTACAAAATTATCCTACTTTTGGTTAATTTTAGTTTTATTTTAATAAGCTTTTGATTGATTTTGCTTTTAAAAATAGAATAACCTTTATTTCTTTGCTAATTTTGCTTAATACCAAAGTGCTTAATCCTCAATTTTTTGATACGCTATACTTACACTAATTAGTTTTCATTTAAAGTTTTTAAACTAAGGAATTAGGCAGATTTATTCTAACTAATTATTATGCTCTATTTCATATAACATTTCTGAAATAACACTTTTTCTCTCTCTCTCTCTTTTTCCCCCAGATTCTCAAGATCCTCAAAGGGAAGATTATTGTTGGCCATGCCTTATATCATGACTTAAATGTTCTCTACATCTCTGTCCAGCCACATATGATCAGAGATACCTGCTCTTGTGTCCTGCTGCGACAGCTGTATGATGCTAACCAGAATTGTAACATCTCTCTGAAGAAGCTGGCACAGAAGCTTCTCAATAGGACCATACAGGTATGATTGTCTGGCAGAACATCTAAAGCACATTCTGCTGACCAAGGCTTCATTTATTTAATCAAATACAGTAAAATTGTGAAATATTACAATTGAATTAGACTCAATTTAATAACTATTTAGTAAAATCCTTCCAGAATAAAAAGTTTTAGAATTTCTATATCATGTAATAATGTCAGAGGTTCAAATGTAAATTACTGGTTTGTTTATTTGAATGGTTCTTATTATATTAATTATATTTGTATTATTAATTGATTTCTTGATACAGTTTAAATTTTTATTCATTCCTATGATTTAAAAGCTGAACAATCGAGCATCGTTACTTTAGTCTTCAGTGTCAAAGTGTGATAAAATTATTTTAATATGACAATCTGCTGCTCAAAAGATTTTTTTTCTATTATAAGATTTATTTACTATAAGATGTATTTTCTATTATTATTAATAGTGTTGAAAATTGACAGGCTGTCATATTGACCTTATTCTAAAATGCGGAAGTGCGCCTGTTTTCGCGATTGTCTTAGAACTTCCGATTCAGTCGCCTATGGGAGAAATGACTAGGAATAATAAACGGCAGAAAATGGCCAAACTACTTGCTCAACAAACAAATGTTTGCATGACTATACAGACCAAGTAGCATAATATAATAAGTAAATATTAAATTGCAACATCAAGCAGCGTAACGAGCAGTTGTTAACGTCAAAAAATGAATGGAAGTAAATGTGACCGGAAGTCGCGAGACAAAAAGATTCAAATGGCAGCGCCCGCTCGACAGCTGAGAATAAGGTGAATTTGTGTGGAAACTGATATGGTATCATTCAAAATGTATTTTACTTTTGTTCCTTAAAATCATTTAAGAGTTGTTTATTTATTTAAGTAATACGTATCATACATTAGACAAAAACTGGAAAAAAATATTGTTTTAAGTCATAAGCATTAATAACAGATCATAGTACACTTTAAATAATATCCGTAAATTGTGATAATTTTTTTTATTTTTGCTATTGAATTGCATTAGGACCTTGATCTTTCTTCCTCCAACTTTTTAACTGTAGAGATGAATTTTCCTCATCAAAAGTCGATAGAGCAGAAATCATGGTCACATAATGTAATTCACAAATGGAAACACTAAATACAGAACATAGTATTTCACAAAATACGTAAACTGATAATTAACAGATATTTTTTACTGTGCAGAACAGCAAATCATCAAATTAGTGAAATAGTGGTGCTGAAATTTCACTTTTCAATCCAAAGAATAACACTTTAAACTAAATTTAATAAGAAAACTTATTTTAAATTGTAATTATTTACAATTTTAAAACATTTAATTTTTGATCAAGTAAATACAGTCTTCGTGAGCAAAATAGGCTCTTTTTTTTAATCGTTTAAAAAAAAAAATCTTACGGAAGTCAAGCTCTTATCAGTATTTGATAATTTATATGGACTGTGTGTTTTCCTTCAGGTTGACAGACAGGGACATTGTTCTGTTGAAGATGCTCTTTCTGCTCTAGACCTGTACAAACTGGTGGAGGACCAGTGGGAGAACAACATCCTGTGCCAGGATTCAAACGCTGAACTATCCCAACAGTTTTCCAACAACTCCCTCAAACACTATTTACAGGACCAGTACTGGCCAGAAAATATGATGGACTGCAGCCTGTAAGATCAAGAGTGAAAAGAGAATACTGCCAACCTCAATGCCAGCAACCAACTTTATTATTTATACCTCAGACTTGACTGTAATGTTGCACTTGAAAAACTTAAGTAACCCAAGCCTAACATAATCGTTAAGGAATTTTAATTATTAAAGTTAATATTAACTTAAATGAATTTACACATTGTATTTTAGGGAATAGCTAAACTTTTTTCACTTGTAAGATCAGTGTTGTCAAGGTGTAATGTTAATATGTCGTTATGCTGCTTTCTGACAGTTGTGATTGCCACTAAACATTCATATTGCTGGTCACTTGAAATGTTTAAATACAAAGCTATTTAAATAAAGGTTATTAATACAGAATTACTCTTCAACTTGTGATCAATTGAGAATTGTTTTCTCGATGTGGGAAAAGTGTTGCCAAAAAAAGTTCAGGCAATTTTATATAGGCATTTATAACTTAATGTTTAGACTATGTGACATTCATTTATCTCTTATAAGGCACTTGACTAGCAGCTTTTTGCCAGTCGGTACTAAATTTGATAACTTGGTAATGATTGGCAAAATTTATTTAATTTAGCATCCTAGTTTGTTTTTACAAGTCAGAAAATCTTATCACATCTGAGTTTACAGTGTTTGTTCAGGTGACTAAGCAAGGCGGCATGTGACTTTCTATGTAAAATGCATTGAACTTCATATCTAAATTGAATTATTATGAATTTGCATTAGATATTAAAATTATGATTATTGTACTAAACAAAAGTTTTTAGTGCCCTTAGTTTTATTGTAAATCCTAATTTAAGTAATTTTGTTAATTTCATTACATTTGTTATTAATAAGGAAGCATAATAATAATAATAAAAAAATGAGGCTTTCTAAATGCACTTTTGATTTGCGCACCAAATCATTTTTAGTTTCTTTTGTTGAACTTAAAGGAAGTTCTAATATATATTGTTGGAAGAAATGTCAATGGGTGCTCTTCTCCAATATTCTTGTTTAGTATCTTGGACAAACAAGTCTCTTGTTTGTCTAGAAGACATTTATAGAAGTTTAGAACCACCTGCATGTGGGTAGGATATTTTCATTTTTGGGTAAACTATCCCTTTTAATGATTGTGGTCTAATCCAGAAATTAAAAACGCCAATATGTATTTTGACTTTGTTAAAAACATTCTTGTGCTAAAGATGCCTAACAATATCATTGGGTATATAAAGTCATTTATCCTTTGCTCAGAGGGAAACATTCTAATGAACAAATATTAAAGCTGTCTTTTATTATTCTGCTTGAAAAACTTTTTTTCTTCGACCAGAGCAGCAGGTTTGTTGGTGAGCATTGTTTTTGAGATCTTTATGACTTAAACATTTAACATAAACAGCATAAACATTCCAGCTCAAAGTTGAACTGTAAATCTATAATATCGCTGGCTCGTGATGTCAGCTTCAGTAGGATTATTATTTAATCAGCTGTGTTCAGAAGCTGTTGTTCATATTGGTCTTCAGGAAGTTGATTGGAAGTTACAAGTTAAAGGAATAGTTCACACCCAAATTTTTAATTTTGTCATAATTTATTCACCTTTTAGTTGGTATAAACGTGTTTAAGTTTTCTGTTAAAAGAAAAACACGTTTTGAATAAATGTTTTAAACCGGGTTTGATTTAATTTCATAGAGGTTGTTTTTCCAATGGAAGTCAGTGGTTACCTCGGTTTCCAACATTCTTCAAAAAAATGTCTTGGTGCCGAACAAAATAAAGAAACTCATAACAGTTTAGAACCATTTAAGTGAGAGTAAATCCACGTAAAATCATATTTGGATGAACTAATACTTTAATAAAAACAGGATGATGTCAAGCATTATGTACAAATTAAGATATAAGAGACAAGATTCATTATCATGCCTTTTGTGGATGATCTTGGGGGACTTTAACGAGTAATGCAGAAATCACAGATTTGGAACAATCAGCTTCTCTTGCTGTTGCTGAAAGCCTCAACTTTTTGCTCTTCATCTAGCTAACCCGCTGTCTGAATATTTCAGGCACAAGTTGGAACATATCATTCAAGATATAGTCTCCAGATTAACTCTAGAAATTATTTAAGAGTGATCTCTAACTTTGCTGTGTTTGTTTTCAAATATCTTGTTAAAGATTTTAAATCTTTTAAAATATATGCAACCCATGGAATGAGTTTGTTAAAGGGAAAGTTCACCCAAAACAAAAATAAAAAATAACTCACTATTTACTCTCCCTCAAGTGATTTCAGAACTTTGAATTTCTTCTGTTGGACACAAAAAAACATCTCTATTATTTAGATGTCCTCAACTGAACAGAGCTGGTCTGGTCACATAGTAAACTAAAAACAAAGAAAGAAAAAATGATCGTTGAAAAATACATTTTAAAGAATTACTACTAAATAAGGTTCTAAATAACCACCTAATAGAGCCACTTTAAAGTGATAGTTTACACAAAAGTGAAAATTCTGTCATCTAGTTTTTAACACATACGTTATTTCAAATCTTTTTGCTTTGTTGTAAAACACAAAAATATTAAGAAAATGATTAAAACAAGTAAAACCATGTCCTAACTACATGTGACACTATGCTGTGACACAATATAATGTTCCACGTTAAAAGTATTTTTGTTGTTCTTACCATCCTTGACACGCAAAAATTGGCTGAACAACAGCATAAACTATAACAATGATCACCTCAGCTGCTGATTATATGCTTGATACAGTGGTAAATGCCACTATATTAGTTTTAATACTATTTTATGTGATATTTATAGCCAAAGTGAAAGTGGCAGCAGATAGTTTACCTCAGATCTTTCATATAAAAAAATAACATGGCAAACATAAATTGAAAATGAAAGTTAGAATCATACTCAATACAAACCAACATGTAACTCAGCAAATACTTTTTATAATGTTAAAGAGGCTCAGTATATTAATTAGATTATAAACCATATTGTTTGGAGTGCAGTGCTCTTATCTACCCTTCTGAATTGCTGGTATTTAAATGTTTGTCTTCACACATGTGGAAACCAAATTGTTGTCGCTGGAATCTTGTTGCGTTGCATGTTGTTAGGTCATGGTGTAACCATTGACTATGTTTGTTTTTCCTACTATGTAACTCAAAATTTACAGGTTTTCAGCATTTTTCAATGTATCTTTTGTTTTCTACAGAAGAAGGAAACTCATAAAGGTTTGAAACAAGTAAAAGTTTCACAGGCAAAAGTTTTTGGTTGAGCTATCCCTTCAGCATCAAATAGGACTAATCAGTAACATCAAAATGTTGGAAATTGTACTGTAATTTTCACCTCAGACACTACATTTTCCCCCAATGTGACCGTACTGTCCTGACCTGATGACCCATGAATCTCCTTTCACTCCTTTCTTTGCTCTAACAATTGCAAAAGATTATTGAAAAGATTTGAAAAGATTTGCATTTCAAAACAGTGAATCTAGTATTTTGGTATTAATAGGTGTGTAAAGTCTATAGTGTGACGTCAATTTGAACTAGCGGCACATGACCGAGGCTGGATTAAAAACTGATGTAATGGTCTCCAAAAGTTTTTTTTGGTCTAGAAATTCCCTTTTGGTTAAAATACTATAATTCGAAATCATCAGATGGATCATTTCTGTGTTTGTAGTGAATTGTGTCTTTGCTCAAGAAAACAGAGACAGCCATTGTGCTGCAATCCCACTGCTTTAGTAACACAGACCCTCACATTCAAAGGCTAAATCCTGCTTTACAGGATTACAGCGCCCCATCCATCCATGTATGAGTGGGAAATAGGAGTGGGAAAAACCTATCAATCTGTACAAGTTTTTTATATTTTAAAATAGGATAATATAATGTATTATATTGTGGATGTGAGCAAAAAAAAAAAAAAAACTTTGCTATGAATGTGACCAATGTGAAATCGGCACTTGTGTGACTTTGGTAAATCAAATCAAATTGTTTCAAATACAAGACCATCTGCAATTCTCACATGGTGGCCCACCGAAGCTAAGCAGGGTTGCGCCCGGTTAGTAACTGGATGGGAGACCACATGGGAAAGCTAGGTTGCTTCCAGAAGTGGTGTTAGTGAGGCCAGCAGGGGAGCGCTCAGTCTGCGGTCTGTGTGGGTCGTAATGCCCCAGTATATTGATGGGAACTCTGGACTGCTCAGTGAGCACAGTCTTTCAGATGAGACGTTAAACCGAGGTCCTGACTCTCTGTGGTCATTAAAAATCCCAGCATGTCCTTCGAAAAAAAAGTAGGGGTTTAACCCCGGCATCCTGGCCACATTTGCCCACCGGCCTCTGTCCATCATGGAATCCTAACCATTTATAGACTTCATCACTCTCTCATCTCCACCAATCAGCTGGTTTGTGTGGTGTGCGGTCTGGCCCAATATTTAAGTTGACATATGGGGTTGCTCCAAACTAATTTTACATTCATCCCACACAACAGAGCCCAGAATAAGATGCAAAACAACCCTTTTAGCGATTTAGTTATGTCAACTTATTGTTTTTGAGTACACATAACTACATTTCTGAAAATTGTCCATAAAACAAGTAATTTTTAAATCTTGGAGAAGAATAAATGTTATTTTCAATTAAAAAAAACAAGTTATGAAAACTAAATTAAACTTAATTTATGTTTATTTAGTATCCTAGCACCTTTCAACACACTAGCAACCACAAAACAGTGGGTCGCTCCATACCATCACCAGTTGGCAGCATCCACTTGGATGATGCAACAGCAGCCACAGGACAATGAGGCCAGTGCGCTCAACACACACCAGCTATAGGGGTAGTGGGGAGACAGTGATAGAGCCAGTTCAGTGGATGGGGATGTTTGGGAGACCATGATGGGCCGATGGAGGGAATTTGGACAGGACACCCCTACTCTTTACGAGAAGTGCCATGAGATTTTAATGACCACAGAGTGTCAGGACCTTGGTTTAATGTCGAAAGATCGTGCTCATTAACAGTATAATGTCCCCTTCAATATACTAAGGCAGTAGGACTCACACAGGCTACTGTTGGCCTCACTAACACCACTTCCAACAGCAACCTAGTTTTCACATGAGGTCTCCCATCCAGGTACTGACCAGGCTTAGTCTTGCTTAGCTTGATTGAGTAACCGGTTTTGGGCTGCAGGGTGATAAATGGCTGCGGCTAGTTATGTTTGAATTTTTTTCTTTTAATCTAATTGGAAAATTTAAAAGGTAATTTTAAAAAATGTATTTGAAAATTTGAATAACCTTTGAATAATAAGTTTTGATCTAGTTTCACTACATAGAAAATCTTAAGAAAAAAGCAGCAAAAATATAAATTCACCTTTAAAAGTTTTTTTTTTTAAAGACTTGTCAGTTCTCTGAACCCGTATGAATTGAGTAAAATATCATCTGGAAAAATGTAGCTGAATGAGTGTTATGTCATATAATTGTTTAATAATCTGCTTTGGAGTGTAAATGCTTTCCTCTCCCTCTTGGCTTTGTGTTTCAGGTCTATTTTCAGCTCATTGTTTTCACTGCAGCTAAAATTCAGTCAAATCCTATTGGTCAATGAATTGACAAACCCTCCCTCACATTTAACCCATAATATTATTACGTTTGGCCCACTCTTTCCATATTTGATTATCTTTTTCTTTTTTTTTTTCCTCGGGGTGAGGGAAGGTTACCTCTGATTAAATATGAGAGCAGTAATGCCATTGATCAATATTCACTTTGCTCTTTTTTTTCTCTCAATGTTTTTCGCTGATTACCATCAAATCTGCTCTCCATAATCTCATATGACGCTGTTAATCCATCAGAGGTCGCAGTACAAATGAGTGGCGTCTGCTGTTCCTCACCTCACTTCAGCAGAGCTGCAATCTCTCACAGGTATGGCTCCTTTTATTTATCTTTGTCTATTGTTTATTATTTTCTGATTTACATTTATATTGTTATATTATAGTATTTAATATTAATATTATTTCCTTATTGTTTTGATGATGGATACTTGTCTATTACTTTTAGATTTGATGTTGGTAATAAGGTAAAGTGAATTAGGGGACTTTTTAGCTTTTAATTTTTGCAATTGAAAATAATTATTTGTCACAAACTTTTTTATTAATTCAATTTATTGTTTAATTATTTATTTTTTACGCTGGACTTCTGAGCCTGCTTTTTTGATAGATGGATGGATAGATGGATGGATTGATGGATGGATGGATAGATGGATAGATACATAGATAGATCGTTCTAAATCTTGTTTAATTCTACTGACAGAATCATCTTTAATGGTGTTATTTTATTTGCAAAACAAATGTTTTCTATTAATTTTTAATTGGTTTTATAAAGTAGTAAGCTTAGTAGTAAAATTATAAACTTTTTATCAGTTTTTTTGTATTGCTTTTAATATTAGTTTTTTTTTGTAACTCTAATAATGGGGAAAGGAGGTAAAAAATAATGTGTTAGTATTATTATTATTTCATATAGCTTTCTGATAATCACTTGTCAGAAATTATAATACGAATCATATATTCTAAGTAAAACATTTTATTCGTAGCATTTGTTTAATTGTTGATATTATTGAGCATTTTATAAACTTAAACAAAAGTGTACATTATTATACTTTCATTGTGCTTTATAAAGTCAGAAATCAGAATTAAACATTACTAAAACAATACTCACAGCCTTTTTTAGCAATCCAAAATTAGTATTTTTTTATATTTAATATTTATTAGTGATATTATTGTATTATATTAAATTCTTGTTTTGGTATTTTATTAGTCTATTAGTGGACAAAAATACTTCTATATTTTTCAGATTATTTACAATAATGATTTGTCTTCAGGAAATTTAAATTTGCAAACATTATCATAATAATTCTTCTTTTGTTTCTCAGACAGCTGAAATTACTGTTTATAGTGTGTGTAAAATGTGTAAGGATTCTGAGCATCAAATTATTTGTTATTTGTGATTATTTTGAATTAAATTTATATTTAACTGAATCTTAATCAGCTTTAACTAATTTAAAATGCTAAGTTTAGGATAATGAACATATGATTTGAAGCTATATCATTTCCCAAGCCTTTAACTTGTTTATTTTTTCATTATTTAGATAAACTGTAATTCCCTTGTAATAAAAAAAAGGCATGTGACTGCAGCATTTTCCTTGTGATAACAATCTTTTTTTCCCCACAGAACGTTGCATTGAGTATTTGAAGCAATGGCGGTTGTTGTAAGTACACACGTTTTTGTCTTTATAAGAATAAAACAGAACTGTTTACATTATCAAAACTTAGCTTTAAGTGAAGTCTTAAGACTCTGTTACGTCACACAACATGTGATTTCATGCTGGTTCATCCAAAATGTTGCTCATTTTGCTAACAAATGTTCTAGGAACAAGGAATTTCTTAGTATTTAGGAATAGAGCTACGAACATTAGCTGCTAATCCTCAATCTCAGACCGGCTTTATGCAATTCATGTGAGTCAGCTTAGCATTGGCCCACACTAGCTTCCATTGATTAGCGCTACTGAATTCAAGCATGTGGATTAGGGTGTTTTCATGCATCTTTCTCCTTCTGTTTCCACAGAGTGGAACATTTCGAATGGTGTCCGAGGAGGAGCAGGCCCTTCGGGCGAAGCTGGAGCACCTCACGGTCAAAGACCATGGGCCCGTGTTTGAAGCCTCTACAAAAGTACCAGACCACACCATGCAGAAGGTGTGAGGAGATTTTTCAGATGTCTGAGTGTAAAAAAATAAACACAATTAGACAGAACACTGCACATTTTAGGTGTCAAAATATAAGTTTACTTGCTAATTCACTATTAGCTGCCATTGCTACAGTGATGCTGAGGTCACACTCCATTTTGATGGTCCGTTTGTTGAATTTAAGTTACATTGCATCTACATGCCAATTCATTCTCATTAGATTATAAGTAGACTCTTAGGCCGGGATTAGGGTTAGTCTAAGTTGACATGTACTTCCAAAGTTTCTTATAGTCAGTTAAATATCTGTTGATACTGCTTCTTCATTAATTAAGCAGACAGTCTAGCTACTAACACTCAAATGGACCATCAAAATCAAGTGTTACCAATGCTAATGGTAAATTTAAACTGCATGAAAACACCCAAGTGACAACCTGGTGAACATCCAGCATCATGGTGTCAGGTTTAGCTCAAGATCTTTTGAGAAAATGTGAAAACCAAGTAAACTAGCATCTTAGCTGTGTTTGCTAAGTAAAAGGAGATAGGCTATAAGATTTTTAAGAAAATGTAAAAATGTAGTACTAAACAATGTACTACAAATATGTGATTATAATATGAGCTAACTTACAGTAGCAACATTTGCTAAAGCTAGTGACACTATTATTAATAGTGCCAAATAGTATTAATCCAAATCAACCTAGTAACAACCTAGCAACTGTACAACATTACGTTGAAAGATCTGGTAAAATATTTGTTGGATGTAAAAATGTAACAATCTAATTTCAGGTACAATGGTGAGCCAAAGCATCACCGCAACATCTTAGCAAACAAAAATTAGTCTTGGTTATAAAAAAACAAAACACTAATAAACCGTATAGTTGTACTACAATATACAACTAGGTAATTAGTAAACCAAAGTCAAAGGTTTACTTCAATAAAACTATGGTAATTCTCATATAAAGTAAAGATCCAAATCACCATAGTAACAATCTAGCATTCATCCAGCATCAGTTTGTTTGAAAAATGTTAAGATTCAAATTGGAACTTCAGAAACTAGCATCTACTATCAGACCATTAATGGTGTTTGTGAAACTATTGATGATGCAACACTATTGCCCAAAACAGTAACAGCCCAGCAACCATTCAGAATCATGTAAGCCTATTATCACTACAAAAACTAACATCTGCGATTGAGTTAGCATGCTTCATTGAGGCTGATAAAGCTTTCTAAACATGTTTCTTTAAAAACAAATGTTGTTCTTGTGTTTTCATTTTTAGGCTAAAGATGAGCTGAATGAGACGGATGAGAAGCGAACGTCAGCTGTGAAGGAGCTCAGAGGAATAATCAAGGAGAAGGCAGAGACTGGAGATGAGCTTGCTAAAGGTGTTCAGGATACTTTTGGGGAAAAACCCGATGGCGTGCTTGTGAGGTTCATCCGTGCCAGGAAATATGATGTAAACCGGGCCTATGAACTCATGAAGGGTGAGTGGATTGGCCAAATGCTGTATTTGTGTCTGGGTTGTTGCAATATTGTCTGAATTGATAGGATTGTGAATGCTGAAAGGTACAGACAGGTTTTAATCCATGATGTCATTTCTTCTGCAAAGTACTCATTGGTAGTGGTTATATTTTTCAGCATGGTTATGATCCCAAACATGTTGCTTATGCAGTGAAATCATATTTGGAGGAAAACACAGTTGATGAAAACACTGGCAGTCATGAAATGGCCTCCACAGAGTCCAGAGCTGAATATTATAGGGGCAGCATGGTGTCACATAGGCTGAAATAAAACAAATTGTCAGCTTAAATATAAAGAATAACTAAACTGCTGAAACAGTTATTTAAGGGACAGTCTCTTTAAAACAGTTGAAGGTCTGTATGGTGCCAAGGAAGATCACATTAAAACCAACTTTTGCTTGTTTTTGTTTAAAGATTGTCCTTTTTTCAGATATTATGTATATATTTCTAGTAATTTCTGTAAGTATTTTAATAAAGAGACAGGCTATTAAATATAGATAAATACAGGGCTGTGAAAAAGTCTTTCCTGATGTATTATTTTTTCCATCTTTAATTTTGCAAATCCTCAAACTAATTTAAATATTAGTCAAAGATAACTAGTAAACACATCAGGCGGTTTTTTAACATAACTCT
Source organism: Danio rerio (assembly GCF_052040795.2). Lineage (NCBI taxonomy): Eukaryota > Metazoa > Chordata > Actinopteri > Cypriniformes > Danionidae > Danio > Danio rerio. Next base: position 20,409,448 of record NC_141045.1, read on the forward strand.
TGTTTATGACACCTGAGTTCAATTATTTATTTACTTAGAATTTGACTACTTTGTAGTTACATTAGGTTTTAAGACGGATGGAAAACTAAACAGTTGTTATTTTCTAGACTAATATGGCTGGGATCTATACTCTCATTCTGGCACAATGCTCAAGGGATTTTGTTGCCGAACCATGGCTTCAGCAGGTACAATGATATTACACAGCACCTGTAAATAGTGCCAAACTAATTAACAGCACTGTGTATTATAATTGAGTCTGCTGCAGCCATGGTAGCATTAAATAGGAAAATTATCAAAATGCTTTAAAAACGTTTGTACGAGATGCTTATGGTCTAATGCAATTCCATTATATATGCTAAGCTGAAGTAAAATGTTACCCGGAGATCATATGAATAGATTTGAAAACAGTTCAACTCTAAAGTACACTGTAAAAAAATAATGGACGTTAAACTACAGAAATTTCTGGTAAATTTACATTTCCAGTAAATTTCTGTAATTAACCGTCTATTATTTTACGACAAGTGTCTGAAATTTAACGGCTGCTATTTTACAGTTTTTTTATGGCACCCTAGCTGCCGCGGAAAAACTGTAAAATAATGGATTTTTTTTACAGTGTACTTAAAAAAATAAGCCTCATCTCATTGTTTTATCTCCCATTGCCTTTAAGAGTCAGTTGTGCCGCACAATGGCGCATTTGCTTTCTCTCTATCGTGGATAAGGAAACGGTGTTGCAGGCTAAGCACAGACATCCATTAGCCTACATAATTAATTTTGTTTGTTAAGTGCAAAAATTTGTTTTAAAACTATTTATAAATTTTGTTCTAATTTTAAGGAAACAAATAAATGAACAATAATAACGAAGTGTAGTCAAAAAATTGAGTTATATCCAAAAACACTTGCCCCATATGGTGTAAAACCAAAACAGGTGGACAAATCGAAGCTTCTTTTTAATTAAACAGATATAAATATGCATATGATAAATAATACTGCTAATCATATTAAGATTATACAAAAGCAAATTGTCATGTATAAACTTAAAATAGCAATGTGTAAGAGAGGCACACAACTAACACACTCTGTGCTGGACTTTAGACCGGCTTTCAGCTGGTCTATTGAACAGTCTATTTTAGTTCCTCAAAATAGCAACGAGCCAGCAACGCGCCTGAACACATCTCTTTTCTAGACTGAAACACCCATGAGTCCACAAAGTGATGTAAATGGATTTGTTATTTAAACAGCGTGGCGGAAAACAGGAAAATTAAGGTTGCATAGGTCTAAAAAAAATAGCAACACATTGGGGCAAACACTTCTTCAGCCTTTTTGAGCCGGATGTATGATAGGGCCCAATGACTGTGGACCATCTGTGATTAGACATGGGCTAATCAAAAACATTATGATCATGATTTTCAATACTAATACCATTACTGCACACTGTCAGCTTACACTATACTAGTATCATTTGTTGTTTGCTTTTGGCATCTGATAGAGCTTTTGGGCCCATAAACTGTGATGTTGTATTTAACATGCAGATTGGTTATATTTTCCCGAAGGTTATGTGCGCTTCAGACGGGATTATCCTGAACTTTTTGAAAACTTGACTCCGGAGGCTGTGCGCAGCACCATTGAGGCCGGATACCCAGGAATCCTATCCAGCAGAGACAAATATGGCCGCGTGGTGCTACTCTTTAACATCGAGAACTGGGACTATGAGGAGATCACTTTTGATGAGGTATATTTTTTTAAAGTAATCACAGACTGAACAAGTACTTGGTTTATAAACTGTACTGATGTTGTGTTTGCTCTAGATCCTTAGAGCTTACTGTGTGATCCTGGAGAAGCTTCTGGAAAATGAGGAGACTCAGATCAACGGCTTTTGCATCATCGAGAACTTTAAGGGTTTCACAATGCAGCAAGCCTCCGGCATCAAGCCCACAGAGCTAAAGAAAATGGTGGACATGTTGCAGGTGATGGTTTAGCTAAATGGATCTCTGTGTTGTTTTTATTTTTACCTCAAGAAAGTTGTACAACACGAAAAATATCATGGAAGTCTGTAAATTATTGAAAGCATAGTATAACCAGCCTGATCTCACAAAGAAACGTAACTATTTTACGTTTTGTCAGTTTAGTGACTGATTTGTACGAATTCGTACAAGTTCAGTAATACGAAAATGGATGATTTTTAAAATGAGGACTGGCACCCAATATGCCCCTAAACCCAATTTAGGGGGATGAGCAAATCAGACTAAATTGTTTGTATGACATTGTACGATTTCATACGAAGTAGCCACTAGATTACGAATTGCTGTGAGACATCTTTGGTATAAGGCATACTGCATATAGGGAGAACCAGGCCGTGCTGTGACAATACTTTCACATAATTTTTTATATTTTACAAAGCTTAGAGCAGCTTTAACAAATTAACATTTCTGTTAATATAACTTATAATAAAACTATTCAAGCACTTAGTTTTGCATAATCAAAAAAATAAACTAAACTAAAACTTTTTTATAGTTTTAAAACAGATTGTAACATAAGTTAAACTCAAGGAAATTATATACAAAAATTCACAAAAAGCTGACGAAAAATTGTAAATGTTTGTTTTGCAAAGACATTTAACCATATAAAAGAAATTTCTAAAAAATACTAATAAAATTAACTAAATAATATTCAGCATGCTATAACCACACCACTAGGTGCCAGTATAAGTCCAAGATGACAAGTGCACGTTCTAATCATGAGTGCCCAAACATTGGTTTGCTGGTAAAGCATTCCAAAAAGTCTACAGATATATTTATGCCATTCTTTCCACATGATCATTCATTAATGTGAATTTCTTTTTCTTAATGGCAGGACTCTTTCCCTGCCCGTTTCAAAGCAGTGCACTTTATCCACCAGCCCTGGTACTTCACCACCACATACAATGTGGTCAAACCCCTGATGAAGAGCAAACTGCTGGAAAGGGTGAGTTGTGTTTATCATTCATTCATTCATTTTCCTTAGGTTCAGTCTCTTTATTCATTTGGGGTCGCCGCAGCGAAATGAACCACCATCTGATCCAGCATATGTTTTACACAGCGGATACCCTTCCAACTGCAACCCAGTACTGGGAAACATCCATTCACACTCATTCAGACACTCATACACTATGGCCAATTTAGTTTATTCAATTCCGCATGTCTTTGGACTTGTGGGGGAAACCGGAGGAAACCCAAGCAAACACAGGCAGAACATGCAAACTCCACACAAAAATGCCAACTGACCCAGCCGGGACTCGAACCAGCAACCTTCTTGCTGTAAGGTGACAGTGCTAACCACTGAGAAACCAAATTGTGTTTAATTCAGATAAATACATATAATGGAAAAAAAGAGAAGCAACTATAGGTTACCCCATTCAAAGGATTCAATTTAGTCTGGTCTGCCTCACTAGTGTCAAAACATGTCGATTTTAAAGTACATATAAACTTTATATATAAACATACAAAGCTCGCAGTTTGTCTCTTCTGCCTAAATGGAGCAAGGATTTTTTTATATCACCTCATATTTCAGTTTCTTACTGACCAATCAAATGCTCGGTAGTATCTGACTTGTCCCCACCCCCTTCAAGATGGTTATGCAGTTCTCGAAAGGGGGGAGACAGGGGGATGACAAAAATGACAATAATCCCCTTTGTAAAACCCCCATCCCCCTTACCATCACCTTTAGATTAACAACGGTGTGTGTAATGTAAAACTAATCATGCAAATTGAATATTAAAATGCTCTATTTTTGATAATTTATCACATGAAAAATGAAGATTGACCAATCAGAAATGAGTATTGTAATAAGGCACCAAGCGCAAAACAGTTCATTGCGCCATTTGGCGAGATTTTCAAAATGTCTAAGAGAGCAGTTCAGATGAAACTTTTTGCATTCTTTAAAAAGAACAGAACAGAAGGTTTGATATTTAATTGTTTAATATTATTTATGCTGTACCTGCCTTGAATAACAGCATTTCAGAACAGTTTAGGTGGATTGGCGCGAGTGTAACTTAAGCTGTTCTATATTCACTGTAAAACACAGTTAACAGGGCTTGCTTAAAATTAACTTCAGCGACCCAAGTTTTGCTGTTAATATCTAAGTTACAGCAGATTGTAGAATCCCAGTTTCTAAAATGAACCATTATTATTATCCCTAAAATCAGAACGCAACTGATATGATGCATTTTTAGAATCACTGTTGTCCAAATGTTGCCCTTTTTTTCTCGAAAAATGCTTCCAAACATCTCAGCTGCTGTACATCTCCGTACCATGTTTGTTTATGAATGAATCTTGAGCTTTGATGTAAGACAATGATTTGTCGTCCATTCAGAAAGACATTTATGAATGAATCAGCTGTTCGAACAATTCAGTTAAATGAATCATTCAGTGACAAAGACTTGATTTCACCTACTGGTGGTTTAAGTTTCAAATCTCATGACATATTATTAATTTCATTGCATTTATTCCTCCTACGCCCTGTTTAACCGTCAATTCATAAATAAACACTAAATTTATCTAATGCTAACTTTGTTTTTTTCTTTAACATTGTTGTATCAAGAGGAATATTGTTGATTTAATCTGATTGTAAGATATTCTTCCTATTATTATTTCAGTTTATATCAAAAAGCTCATGTAGTTGGGCCACATTAGGTAAACAAAGGGTTGTAAATAAAAAGGTAAATTTATATTTAGTCAATCAAACAGATGCTGGTAGTCAAAGATTTACATTGTTAATTTATTAATTATACCTTTTAATTTCATGATTTTTTTTAAAATGACGTTCTTAAGATTGTTAATGCTTGGTGGTTATTTAAAAAAGAGCATTTTCTCAAATTAAAAATGTATTTAGACATATTTTGTTGTCATTGTGTGTGTGGCTACAGAACTTCACCCAACCCCTATTCCCCTAGCCCCCCCTGTACCTTTCCCCTTGAAATTTATCTACAATTCGACCACTGGCTATATGTGCTTCAGCTCAATCACTCTCACATTGGGTTCCATTAGGAAGGGCTCATCCCTATGGCCTCTTAGAGTCCCTCTGAAGGGATCAGAGCATAAGAATGAGCCCTTTCAAACTGAGTGTAGTGTGTGACACAAAACAACTTCCCTGTTTAAAGCATGGTGGCCTAAAGTGTCAATCAGTTGTATTAAAGGGCCATGAAACCCCCTCGTTTCAGCAGGGTGTTTTCACACCTCTACTTTGGAAAAAGTCAGAAAAGTGGGCGTGTCCAGCTCTGTTTAGGGGGGAGTGTCGGAGGAACTAAAGTGGGAGGGTGTGGGAGTGTCTATTTGGGCACGCGCGAGTTTCAGTCAAAATACACACAGGAGAAACTGATGGTGTTTAACCTACATGGACATCTGTAGTCAAATTTTTTGCCAAAATATTAAATGTTAGACTTTAACTGCAGTTCGGCTCTTTCATTCAGGGATTCATTCATGCCCCTCGCGACAAACGAGTTATTTGATTCGAGGATCTGCTCTAAGCGTGTATTTTTCATGCAATGTTTGATACCGCACGGCGAATGAGAGAAGAAAAAACCTCCGCATTTCCCGGAAACTTAGATGCACACGGCAGGTAGCGTCAGAAAGCCGCGTGTGTTATTCCGGTTACTAAATGCGGTGCTAACATGTTTGCACTCAGTCCAATAGTTAACTTAATTCGATACCAAATCTGTAGAGACAGGACAATCACCAGCAACTAGAGCCGCGTCTTTATGAAGAGAATACTACAAGCGAATCCGGATTTCAGCTTTTGCAGATGAGCCAAACAGCTCTCAGGTAAACAATGGTCCTCCTTAGACACGTAAGTTATTGTTGTCGAGCGTCGCGTACACTGTTAATCCACACGTGATCCAGATGAGCTCTCACAGAGAGAAAATGAAAACGAAACTTATGGCAGCAAACTGTAAAAGCAACACTTCACGCTTGTTTTGCCAACACAACGTGGCGTCTCTGTGGTGTAAACACGGTGACACTAATGAATATTAATGAAGTTGCACAATAGAGCGCGCTGATTGGTTTGAACCAAGCCTTACTCATGCATTAATGCAACACACTGTAAGACGTAATAAGACTCACTCTGGCACAGACGCCCAGTCTGCACGCTGGAATACACGCTATTATGTCATGACCGTGACGCAGCTTCAAAAATTCGTTTCAAACCAGAAGTACGAATTTGCTTGAAATAACGCAAAAACAACCAATTTACACTTTTTAGTGAAATATAGGTGTCCTAATAGTGTTTTTAGCAGTGTGGGACACATATACCACTGTCAACAGCTCAAAAAATGTGTTTTGGTGTTTCGTGACCCTTTAAATCCTTCACTCCAAAGGCCTTTTGAAGTGGCCAGTTTTGAACACTTTGGTTTGGAACGACACCTTAATATGGCAACCATGATTTCTTCTCTGAAGTGTCATTCAGATGGCGATGAACTCTGTTTGGAAAACACCATTACTGACAGGACGGTGATAAAAAAATACAAAATGCAACTGGCTGTTTTTAAAAAATAGAGAGTAGCTACTCTACTGTATTTCCATCATGTCTTCATGATTTAGTTCAAAATACATACATAAAATAAAAATGTGCATTTCACTTGACAGAACTTTTAAAAATATAGCTTGACAAGACAACATTTGACTGCCTTTGTAATTGCTGAAATATTCTTTGTGGCTGTTGTATTCTGGGTAGTTGTTGAGGTGTTGCTTGGTTGTTGTGTTAGCATATTTAGCATGTTGTCACAATGTTTTTTATAGTCTCAGTCTGAAATATCAACGTCTAATGATGTAGAGGCTTGACCTAGTGTAGACGTTACTATTATGACGTCTAGCAGACAATGGATTTTGGTTGCCATACCTGACGAATAAATGTCAGTATTTGACCCCAATATGATGTTGTTTTAAGATGTTGTGGCTCAACGTTAGATTTTGGTCAACACAACCTAAAATCAACCAAATATCAAAGTCGTTTGACGTCAGTATTAGATGTCAAAATAATATTGTCCTTAGATGCTGGCTAGACATTGAATTTTGGTCACCTGACATCACAACCTAAATCTAACCTAATATTAAGGTCTTATGATGTTGCGTGTCTGCTGGGTTATAATGACCCTGTTTTACTCCTCAGCCCTTTTCATTGTGAAAGCTTGCATTTTCTGTTCTTGTTTTTTGTCCCAATTGGTAATTGAGTCTGAACGTTTGGCTGATGAACACTAGCATAAGGTAAATGTTTTGGCTCATTGCTAGTGGGTTTATAAAATAGCAAGTCTTTTATAACACATTGCTAGCATTTTAGCATATGGCTAACATGCAGTAGCCTACATTTTTTTACATGTGACTAGTAAAATTACAATTCACTCATTTGTACATTAAACCAACGTAATTCTATGAAAATCTTTCGAAATTTGGTTGTAGTTTTTACCAAAACAACAAAGTTTCCAAGTTATAAAAGATAAAGCGGAAACAAGTCATACCAGAATTTCTGAGCAGAATTTAAAGATGGTTTTAACAATAGTCAAACATTTTAGTCTCAATAGGAGAATAAATTTTAATCTACAGTTCAATGGTGAAAACAATTTTATCCAAATCAAGATCATTAAAATATGTTTGAAGAGAAAGTGATTTAGACTTTCTGTGTCTTTAAAGGTGTTTGTCCACGGTGATGACCTGGAAAACTACTTCAAGGAGTTTGATGCTGAAATCCTGCCATCAGACTTTGATGGTAAAGGCTCCAAATATGACGGCAAGATCACAGCAGCACATCTGTTTGACTAGGCCATTTTCAGCCTGTCACTGTACAAGAACACGACTGTCGTTTTAGTTGCATTGTATCACATGGCATTCCAATGTGTTTATTTTCCTGAGGGTGAACCCAGAAGTATAGAGATTTTCCCAAGCGAAACTGGATAAGTCTCCAGACGCCATCAAAGAGGGATGAAAACAGATACGATCAGTTAGTTCTCTATGAGGGCCGTGTATTTAGATTTTCCCTGAAATATAGATATTCTTCAGCAACAGATGGCAGATGACAAAGTCCAGGCATTCCTGTTCTTTGTCTTTTTAACTGAGAACGGAAAAGCACTCAGCCTGGTCTAAGTGTTACAAGCAAACTATATATGATGTTCAGAATGTGTAGAATGTTTCTGTTTCTCTAAATAAAGTGCACATTTCAAATGACATTACTGTGTATTTCCTGTGTATTAAAATAATTTTGAAATGTCAAATATTGTGCTGGAGTGATTTGTAAAAAATCTTTTAATGAATTTTCCACAATACGCTTATTTCACGCGGCCGCCATTTTACATAAACGAAAGAATCATTCAGTTAAGTTTAATTTAAACAATTAAATAGCCTACTAGGCATTAAACAAAATCACAATCTCTTAGTAATACGCTTAAGTGTCCTCCAAGGCTTCAGTTCATGGTATCAGGTAAACTCCATGGGTACGCTTTCCTGCTTCAACTGGTAAGTGCTAAAACAATGTAGTCATCTGTAGCACACTCTTGTGTTGTCTGTAATAGTGTTTTCTCTGTACTGAAATATTAAACACGTCCATTTCCCACTAACATTTAAGTGGCGTTTAGTGCACTCTTAAACAGCGTTGATTTGCCATAGTATTCACCAGTGCTCAGCAGAAATGACTGTGATTGGCCGCGAAGGTCATCAGCTCACCGCTCTTCACTGAATGCACAAATACAGAAACACTGGTGCCTTTTAAAGCCAAAAAGGTCAGTCGATTGCTTGTCTGTGGAGCCCAAATCTCATCTACAATTTCAAACTGCTTAGCAACTCTTCGTGGATTTCCTCAAAACTGAATAGTGTACTCCTACTTTCACAGTAAGGACTGAATTTACTCTGTTGTTTATTTACGATTTTGCTTTGATTATGTTAATTGTCTCTCACTCTGTTGTTTTGTTAATTTTTTTATTTTTCTTGTTTTGTTGGTACATTATGTAAAACAATTTAAAATAAAATATGTACAAAAAAAAAAAGAATGCGCTTAATGGTGCTTAAATTTTAGCAGGAAATAAACAGGTTTTTTATTTCAGTATAAAAATTTAGTATCTTGACAAGTCTAATATAGTAAAAGAATCAGTTCATTAACTTGATTAACTTTGATAAATGGCATCTAAAATGTTTGTTTGGGAAAGAAAAAGTTAGCAAACTAGTGCCATTTTCTCTTAACTTTTAGCCCCGATTTGAACTCGCCGTCTGGTTTTGAGAAACAAATACCTGAAATCACAGGCAAATCGGTGCTCGTTCTCGTGAGTGACAATCACACAGTGTGAACAATCAAGGATGCGATATGGGAGAACCGCTGATGAGTCGCCAACGTTCGTAGATAGGCTTATTTGGCATGCTAAATATCTGGAGCTGACGTCAAAGTGTTCTGATTGAAAATAACATTGGCGATCACCTACAGCCAATGAGAGAGCAGCATCTACTAGTGTGGGGATCTGCAGGCCAGTGGGAGGCTGGGGGAGAAATCAAAAACTCTCATTTTCAGTTTATTTGGACCCGAGAAATGGAGGAAAAACTAGTGGAAATTTGGCAGGAGCACTGTGTCTGTTTGACGTGTCATCTGAGCAATATCACAACCGGGTCGAAAAGTAAAAAAAGTTGAGGAGAAATTGCTAATTCCCTTCAAAAGCCAGGTGAGCAAAATAAGTTCATTTTCTAAAGCTAAAGCTTTCTTATTTCCATTATGTAATTAATAATGAAACATATATTACGTGACCTCGCATTGTTTTCATGTCACTTCTTGAATTTGATTGGTTGTGCGACTTAGTTTGGACAAAGTTGTCTACGCTTCTTCCTATTTTAAAGTCATGCAGTGTGAAACCTCCTGTCACGGATCCATCCTACAGTGTAAACACAGCACCGACAGAACACTACCCCAGATAGTCATGCAGTGTGAAAACATCCATGACACGGCTACTTTGAAAAATCATGCAGTCTGAAGTTAACATTAGCTGAAAATTACATCTGACATCCCTTTTTATTTTCACTAACCACTGTTCACTAACAGCCCTTCGGGTCACTCGCAAAGGGATGAAATAAAAAATTTGTGTCACTTTCTCTTCACTGATAAGACATACAATCAAGTATGTTCCTGTGTGACTCCAAGCAATATTTCCGGGTTACTTCCCACCGCAGCCTTACTTTCGCTTTTAAAATTGCTGCCGCGTGAAATCAGCCTGTATGATGCATAAAATCAAACAAGCTAATTCAGTTTTTCATAGTGCCAAACAATCATTTTCTCAATGTTTTAACCTTGGTTTAATGCAGGGGTCACCAAACTTGTTCCTGGAGGGCCGGTGTCCTGCAGATTTTAGCTCCAACCCTAATCAAACAGACCTGAACAAGGTAATCAAGGCCTTACTAGGTATACTTGAAACACTCAGGCAGGTTTGTTGAGGCAAGTTGGAGCTGAATCCTGCAGGGACACCGGCCCTCCAGAACCGAGATTGGTGACCCCTGGTTTAATGTAACATGTTAAACAAATAACTCCTATAGAGGTTTAATATATCACAACATAGAGAACGATAGTAAGAATGACAGAGATTGAAAAGAATGTTCAATTGAAACATTTTATAAACGCGAACTCATCTACAAAACAATCAAATGTACTTCTAAAAGTTGCCAATAGAGGGAGATATTAACAGACAAAAAGATTATTGCTACAATTTTTACACTCCCATCTACTTCAGCAATTTAGTAAATACAATATGTATTGTGCCACTTTACCAGGAATAAATGATACTTATAAAAGTGCGATGGAATAAAGTGTCGATAAAAAATAAGGCAGCCTAAAACAATCATAGACAATCAATGTGCAGATTTTCAACTTTCACTTGACTTACAACACCAAATATGAACCATTTTTAACCACTCAGACGATTTGATTCAACAACCATTAGTATTTAATATCCTCTGACAACATAGTATTGAAAAATCTATGTAAATAACAGCTTAGCGTTAGCTACAATAGTTGTTCATCTTTACTACTTAACATCTCCTCTCGCCAAGTATGCTTTTTTAAAAACATGAATCTTTCTGCAAATTTTCATCGTGCGTATCGATACACCATTGACTTCTGACCCACTGGTGTCAGTGTGGATTATTGCTGTGTGTGACTTTCATCAGTTTCCCCCCGTGAAAGTCAGAAACCATTGTCTAAGCTCAACACGGAGCATGTATGTGTGTTTGTTGTGCATTGTTTCACACTCATTCTTTTTGCTGGTGGCACTGCGGCTTGTGTTTCTCCCACTGACATACAGCATTAGCGTAACTGACGATGACTTTGTCCATCCAGGAAAGAGGTTGAGGAAAGAGAACAGCGCCTTCAAAGAAGCCCAGGTGACCTCCGTGTAGAGTCAGAGCGAAGATCACGTTCTGCTTCTTCTCTGAGACCAAACACATAAAACCACTTATTAGTCTTTAGAGGAAGCTTAAATGTGATACAAACCAGTGTTTATGTCGTCAATGAAAGGGTGAAAAATGTTTGTTGATGACTGCTTTTCCAAGGCTAAGATGGGACAGAATGGCCTTTGGGGGCTGGTTGCAGGAACTCCAGATGTTCACTGACTGCAATGGTAAATTGGCCAATTTTACAGCTGATAAAAACATGTTTACAGCCTGGTACAATAGATGGCTTTGGTGCATATAGCTAATATTAACCTTCATGACAACTGTGAGGGGGTGAATTGTGAATTGAACTCATTCTTTTAATTTATATTGAGTTATGTTAAGGCCCAATCCTGATTCTATTTTTGTACACCCACCCCTTCCCCTTAGCCCTTGCAACCGAGGGTTAAGGGGAAGGGCTTCAAAATTGACCACTAAGAATTTTGACGGCAATACAGCACCGGCACACGTCATCATATGTCCTCGCAATCTCTTGCTTCATATGAGTTCAGATGATGGCGACTACTGTAGTGATTCCAGTTGTGTAATTTTTTGGTATTTAACTTCAGGAAATCACTGAAGCCATGTATTATGTTATTATTACGATCTAATGTAGCAATAAGATCAAAACAGTACTGTGCATTTACACAGTGGCCATATTCATCAATGTAAACACACTAAAAACAACATTAACATTATAGCAGACACTGTAAAAAGCTAATTTCCAGCCACTAGACTTTTCTGACAGGGTATTCCAGTGTCATCGAGTGACAGAATGTTGTGGGACTGCTGTACAGGAGTTATGATTAGGGATTATAGATCGTGAAATTTAGCGTTTTTTATTTATCTTTTTTTTTTAAATACTAATTTAAAATACTAATTAGTGGAACTCCTTACTTCCGGGTGCAGCTGGAGCTAGTGAATTCTGGGAAATTTTTCCTACCCCTTGGTTTCGAGTGTGGTCCTGAAAAATCTTTGTTTGAAGGGGTATATACCCCTTGCCCTTAGCCCTACGCCTTCAAGCTAAAGAGAATTGGGACACCACTACCCCTTCATGGGCATGCGCAAAATGAGTGGTAGGGGTAAGGGGAAGGGCTAAGGGGTAGAATTGGGATTGGACCTAAGTCTGCATAATTAAGTGTGTGGCTATTTGAGTGACAGCTAGATCTCACTGTTCGGTGTCTCGTCACCTCAGCTGATTCCGGCTGATTAGCCGCTGAACTCGGCAAATACATCATATTTTTGTTTTGTTTTATGTGGCTTTACACAGTCAATTGACCCTTTGCTAAGCCCCACCCTCCTATGTTACTGTTGCTACTCCTGTCAAGCTTTCGTGCCTGGCACGTCTTTCACAATATGTATGTGCCGGTGTCAGACATTGCCAGGTATAAAATGTTATTTTTGGCGAACAGGTGAGATATCTGAGAAAGCCAGACAAAAAAGGACTGCAGTATGCATTACAGAGGTATATTCACGACAGAGTAGGTAACCGATTAGAGAATAATTAAATTCAAATTGAAGCTAGCTTAGCCTAGCTGCCTCATACGCTGACCATTCAACAGCTTACCTCATGCTCAGCAGGAGAGGGGAAATTTACAAATAATCTAATAATATCAAATTAAATTGTGATTTTTCTATTTTTAGCCAAAAAGTCTGATAGAGTAATGTTGTGCAATGCAATACAGCGTTACTTACCGACGAGGAAATACGCATAGACAGTGCTTTTACATAATGCATTCATAGATAGAACAGCCAGAAAGGGGAAATTGATGGATTTGTGCCAAATATTAGCATCATTGACCCATGACAATGTACAGTAAGTTACCTATTACTGTCAGTATGTTTGTGTGCTCTTTATAAATGACTGAAAAACAACTGCTGGTATATAGATTGCAAGCGCTCATTTTGTGATCACATCTCTGTTTTGTTTTGTTGATTTGTAATTTCAAAAATTCGTAGCTTGAAACAGATGGAGATATGAAGTTCAGTGAATTTAGCAACAGATTCGCAGATTCGTATTTTCCAGATCAATAACTCATGACCTATTCGATATTAGTATGACTAACGTATGGTGAAGGCTTAAACAGAGCAGTGCTCATAATATCAAACGGAAAAAGTCAGCTGTGAAACATAACCAGCTTTGTGTTATCTGTGTCTGTGGAAACAGTTTAAATCTGTTTAGGGTAAGAGGAGTGTGAGTTATTGCCGTGGGTCTATCACTGAATGTGTCATGAATATCAAAAACAAAACCAACTTAGCTCCGCTCCTTTAGCGCCCCTCACAGAGCTTGATCCACGCTGGCATTTCTCCTCTTGGGTTTTTGGTTTTGAAAAGGGAAAAAAATCCACCACCCTCTCCAAACTAAGGATTCCAGGTGTCAGATTTGCACAATTCATATGCACACCTCTCTGGCCTGTTTACCTTGCTCGAAAGCTTGACAGAGCCCCTGCGCGTAGCTACAGTTGCTAAGCCTTGATTGGTGGGTAGCTGTTTTTGGGTGTGGTTTAGCGAAGAGTCAATTGCCTTTTGGCATTATATCTTAAAATGAACAGTTAATATGTCATGCTGTGGACTTAATTGTGCTCACAAACCATTCACGTGACCTCTTTTTACCAGGCGAGTGATTCTTATTCTTGAAAATTCTAGAACAGTCCTCTGAAACATTGTTATGCCTGGATTTCATATATAGCCTTGCATTTACTAACACAGTCTATATATGAAGTATTTGGAAGTGTTTTTTAAGACCATAGAATTTATTAACATAGTGTCAACCAAGCACATGTTCGGAACACAAACGAGTCGCAAGTAATGAAGTATTAAGCGTTTCTCCAAAAAAAAAAATTTCTAAGCAAAATACTAGCAGGCATCCGTAGCTCCGCTCATGCTCCACCTCTTTGTCCATGTTTGTTATTACTTGTTATTCCTTAAAAGTGATACATCTCTTCAACCATATTAAACATTAATTAGACATCCTAAAGGTTAATCAAACCCATTCAACGCTCTTTGTAAGGCAGCAAAGAATTTGGTTGTGGCCTCTTTAAAAATGCATCAGCTTTTAGGTTCTTCTAAAGCTCAAGGGATGGAGCTGAAGATTAGGTGACCCGTATTTCCTTTGTGTGAGTCGGATAGACTTGTTAATAGCGGCTCGCTGTTGGATCTTTCACCTGAGGCTGAAGGAAGAAGCCAGTAATCTGATAAATAATCACAGAGGAAAGGATCAGATGGCCTTGAAAAATTCAGCACAGGTGTCCAGTGCTGGATCTTAGAGACACTGCAGTGCTGAGAGTCTTAATGGGCCTTAAAGCACTATTACGACATGCATCCAGGAAAACACGTGATGTTGACTGTATTTCAGGCAGCTTCATATTCAACCGGTGGTAACACTTTAAAGTCACATTAAATCTAAAATGCTACAGTGTTTAGTTTTAAAAAGTCAGTAGACCCGTTGCCTTAAAAGCAACAAATTTATTTTACTTATAAAAAGTCAGTAAACTGTTTGTTTATTTAATATTTATAAGGCAGTGAGTTTACTCTCTTTATTTAAGTAAAATCTACTAACCGCTTTTTACAGTGAATGAAAGTCTGACCATTTGCTTCTGTTGAGCTATCGATGTGATGTCAACCTCAGGGTTTCCATAGCAATTGCATAATACCCTCTCTTACCATTAGTTTAAAATAGACGAAGCTTTTTATCCAGGCATTTCGGAATTACAAACATCTGAGTTTGCATAGTGCATTTCCATGTCTATTGTACTGTATGTCCAGTTGATTTAGTTTAGTTAATAAATACCTGCTAGTGTTCGAGGTATCGTCAGCAGAGACTGGTGGACTAATGGATCATCTGAAGAGTTCACCAAGAGGAGAGGAACGCTGATCTGAAATAAATGACAAATATTAGTGTTACCATAAAATATATCAATTATGCTAAATTAACTTGTAAAATGTAACTGTATTAGGTTTTAGTAAATTAGTGGGTAGTTCATATACGGTAATACTGTGTATATTACAGTGTAAGTATTTATTCATATAAAAATCTACAAAACTTTACCCAAACTTACACTGTAAAAATATCCTTAAATTAAGGGTTTACCATATTTTGTGATTCATGTTTTCATTTTTTGCCATTCATTTATGCTTTTGAACTGCATTATGGGACGTCAATCTTTCTTCCAAAAATTTTTAACCTTTAAAAGTTTGAAAAGCTTGACTTTTATTAACATTTTTAATAGTTTAAAGATATATACATATATATATATATATATATATATATATATATATATATATATATATATATATATATATATATATATATATATATAGTCTGGGTTGGTGTTGTATATTACAGTACAAAAGCCTTGTCATAAACTGTAAATTTTCAGTTATTTTACAGACTTATAGGCCATTTCACTGTGTTGATGTCATTGGCATTAGGACATCTCCTGCTTGTTATCAAACTATTTCAAAACTGTAACAAGAGGCATTTCAATCATAACTTTGTTAAAACAGCTATCATAACATTATTTATAAACATGTGGCTCTTTTTAGAGTCGTGGAAACTGTAGAAGTTAAAAATGTAAAACACAAAATACGTTGGGAACATTGTTTTTGTTTACATCCATCAAAATGATCTATTTCTTTCTATATTATTTATTTTACATTTTATTATTCCAAACTACTAAACTATGAATAAAAGTTCAACTGTGGAGTTGACATTAAGTCAACAGAGCAGAGATCAAGGTCCCATAATGCAATCCATAACCGTAAATTAATAGAAAACACTTATGAATCACAACATATGGAAATTACCACTGTAGAACTGGAACATTAGCAGATGTTATTAAAAATAACAGATTAAAGGGCACCTATGATAAAAATCATCTTTTGTAAGCAGTTTGGACAGAACCGTGTGTAGGTATAGGGTGTCCACAGTCATATTGGAGTGATAGAAACAACATTTTGAGGCCCATCGCAACATGATGTAGGAGTGCGGTTTCCCTGCCCACCGAATTGATTGACAGCCGCGTATTAACATGTCTCTGTAGTAATGCGTATAATCATATCAACAAGACAGGACCTGCACAAAGCAACTGGGATTAAAAGATCAGTTCAGCTCTCTGTCATCATCAGTCATCAGCAAATGTGATCAAGAATGAGTTTTACAAGTTTAAGATGTTTTTAAAACAGCGCATGTTTGTAATATATTAAAGCGATTATAACGTCTTTATCACCACAGTCACATGTCAGAACAATTATAAAAGAAGACACTTTAATCCCGGTTTGTGGACGTTAAATCAGGTTTATTTTGTACATAACATAACGGATATCTATATAGCAGTGATTATTAACGTGCATCTTGTCTCATTTGCAGTGCAAAAAAGCGCAAAGTTAAACATGTGCGCTGTGTGTGTGTGCATGAACTGCGTGACAACATTGTGTGTCGCTCATCATGGCAGAAAGGCTTGAATTAACTCAGCAACAAATACATCAAATAATCATAGGTAAAGTTATCACTGTAGTATTTATCAAAAACGTAATGTGAGATCTACTTCCTTCGTGTCTGTCACTGCTGTTTATCTCACGCAACCGAGGCGGAGATGGCACACTCTGACAGGCATGTGGGAATGGTGGGCGGGGAGAACCAGGCAACAAAAACAGCTACAATGTGTTCAGAGCAGGAAAGTCCAATGTTCTGAAAGCTATAATAAATAATCTGATGAGCTCTGTTTTGAGCTGTAACTTTACAGACACATTCTAGAGACACAAAGACTTATCTTAAATCTTTAAAAGGGGTAAAATTGGTGCCCTTTAATAGATTATACAGGCTTAGACTCTATTTTTTCCAAACGCAGCAATAAATTGCTATGAAATCCAATAGTATCTGGATGCAGCCTTTATGATGCAAGCTGAAATTGCATTGCTTGGTAATACCATGTCAGACACAATACGCTCAATGGAGCTAGTAACATCACTGTGAGGGGTAGGGTTATGGGTGGGGTGAGTTGAGTGCATTGGATGCAGCTAAGATTGCTCTCTCATGAAATCATGTAGGACTTTTGAGCTGTTTTCCACAATTTTACTTACATTATGAATGTAATGCACGCAGCTTTCCTTCTCATAGTACTCCTTTAGCGAGTTGTGTCCATGAAACTTCCTAAAAGAGACAAAATATGAACACGAGCTGTAGTCTATTACTGTCTTAGCCACTTACAGCAAATGAAAGCCAGAGCTATCTGACATCTAAAAGCAAAATAGTGCGATGAAGGTTTTTCCAGAACCTCATAATGTTGTCATCAATCTGCATGAGAGAGGTGGCTGTATAGAGACGGCTGAGGTCAGCAAACTCCATTCTGCTGGAGTTCATACCAAATAAACTTCCCCTACAAGACACATTCAGGTCACTCATTACAACAGCACTGGAACATTTCATAAGTCCAGCTTACTCAAAATGTTTGTGGAAAGGTATTGCTGCAAAACATTTGAGTAAACTAACATTTTATCTTTGGGTTAGTGAAAATTCATTTGAATTCACTTTGATTTTCTATCATTAAAACTCAGTTACCTTAGTTCTAGATTAATTATAATTGAATTAAAATATTGTATAAACTAATAATGTATCAATGTACCTGTTCAAGAGACATATTTTATACATTGGCATGTTTATAGCTGTGGATAATGCAGTGTATATACAGTTTTAATGTACACATGAATTCAAAACTAACTAAGTTGATTTTGTTAGCTCTCATTGTTGGTTGTGTGGTGAACAATTCATCTGTGAATGTCAGAAATTGTTTGCAGATCTAAAATTGAAATCTGAAATGCAATTTCTCATTTAATATTGAGATTCTTTAGGAACTGCGTCACAATATAACAAAAAAAAAAAGATCTCAGCTTCTGGTTTATGCAGACTTTTTCAGTCCATCATCAACCAAACCATAGGCTTTACTAAACACTACAATGTTAACCATATGAATGTGTGTTCTAGTTTCAGTCAGCTGATATGTTTATGTGCAGCTTTTTGTCCCAAAAGGAACCGGTTTCATCCCTGCTAGTTTGCTGACATCGACTTAAGGCCTTGATATACTTTACCTCAGACAAAGTTCTTTTTCGTCCTTAGTCTGAGAGCAAACTTTGAAAAGGTTGAGTGATGGTATAATTTCTCAAACATTCCAACATTTCTGTGCTGCAGGGGGCTGGGTTGTAAATATGTCACGCTGCTTGCATGTACCTCTAAACACAATTACAGCAGCTGAGAGAACAACAGTTACATAAATATCTGCCAAACAAGATTCTCCAACAGGAGAAGTGGAGAGGTGCAACGAGGTGGGTTTCTTGTCCAGTGTGTGGCTCCCTCTTGAACAAATCTCCTTTAGAGTCCTTAATATAATCTCTCCATGAGTTGTGCTACTCAACTCTCCTCCTTTTTGTAGCTAGTGTTGTTGTTTAGGATGTTGTTCTTCTCTCTGACCTCCATGGAATAAGAAACAATTCAGGGGAAGAACACACCCACTGATTGTGTAATCGCCATGGACTCCCCTAAAAGTTTGAGTTGGTGAACTTTTTTAAACTGCCCACATGAACTCAAAACAAATTGTGCTTGAATTGTGTGTTTTCAGTTCGTTTCTTCAATTTTGTTTTTGTTACGTTCTAAGATTTTTTCAGTCAAATGCCTGAATAAATCTTTCTTAGACATTATATATCACATCTCCTGTGGGTTAAAAACGTGCTGTTTATTTTGATAAGAAAGGATGTCACACCTTTCAAATTTTATTGCTTTCATAATGGAATTCAAACAATAGATGTGGTTCATTTCATTGCTTTCTCTTTACTACTTGTTATAGCACCTAATAAACATGAACATAAACATGACTTCATGACATCTTCATGACAATCTCAGAATACAATACAAAAGATTACAATTAACAAAACATTCATTTCACGTTAACATTAGGCAAACATTCTAAAACACATTCAGGTAAATCTTTTGAATAAGATTAAATTCTTCTGTGTAGTGTAATAAATCAATTGACACATACCTGTGGGACAGAATGATTTTTTTCATGTTGTCCGCCATTAGGAAGTTGTAGAGTCTTCTGCACTGATCCCACTGTAGAAATGTCTCCTGAGCTCTAATCGCATGCATAAAGAACGAAAACAATACTCCTTTACCAAATAAAACATTGCTTCTTAATTGTTTAGAGTTTCTGGGGTTATTCATGGACAGCTCAAAGTAATCTGTTAATTCTATTAAGTTGCCTTTAAATCCTTAAAGGTTGAATTGTGAAGAAAATATTGCCACATTATTATACTGTTTTTTTTTTCTACATTGCGATTATTGTTTAAAGTTCATGCAAAGTGTCATGGGGCATATGAAAAAATGTGACTTTAAAACAGCTCTTTTGTATTAGATGTATTAATAATGTATTAGTGTATTATTAGTTTATTTCTGACCTGAGAGCACTGTAGCCCTGGCAGACACTGACGCAGCACAGCACTCGCTCCTGATTGGCTGGATTTTCCCCCAGGTATTTGCAGGCGATGTTTCCTCCCAAACTGAACCCCACTACGATCAGCTGAGTCTGTGGAAATGTGCGCTTAATGAAGCCCACCATTGCCGAAAACTCCCACGTACAACCTTAAATAAACACAGACACGTGAATATAATTTACTGATAACATACTGTTTATATTGTATATAAAATATATTATATTACATTTAGTATAATATTCTATCATATTAAATATATTATAAAAGTAGTTTAAATGATTTAATTCATAAATAATATAACATAACTATTAAAAAAATTAACTAATATGCAGTTGCCCTCCTGTGAATCATTAGCCCTCCTGGCAATTACATTTTTACATTTTTCCCAAGTGCTGTTAAATGGAGAGAAGATTTTTAACACGTTTTTGAACATAATCATTTATTAACATACTTTAATAACTTGTTTCTCCCATTATCACAGTATATAATATTTAAATAGGCAAATCATTGGGCAGTAGGCAACAGATGTTTTTTATGTAGCCAACTGAAAAAATAAACATTTTAAGAGGACTAAAATAATGACCTTTTTTTAAATAATAACAAATTGCTTTTTTCCAGTCAAACTAAAAGAAACTTTTAAAATTACATTTTATTTCAAATAAAAATTTTGTTTAAAATTAAAAGCCATATGCACAGTCATACACAGTACGATATGCAGTGAAATGCAAGGCAGCATTTATTAAATGTAAAAGAATTGTTAAATATTTATTGAAGTTTTAAATAACGGCTTTCTTGTTGTATGTAGTTTTAAATGAAATTATTACTCCAGTCATTATTGCTTTTATTACTATTACCATTAATAATAATAATAATAATAATAATAATAATAATAATAATAATAATAATAATGATCAAGATCACCTCACAGCAAGAAGGTCACTGGTTCAAGCCTTGGCTGGTTCAGTTTGCATTTTTGTGTGGAGTTTGCATGTTCTCCCCGTGTTTGCTTGGGTTTCCTCAGGGTGCTCTGGTTTCCCCCACAAGTCCAAAGACATGTAGTACAGGTGAATTGGGTAAGCTAAATTGTCCGTAGTGTTTAAGTGTAAATGAGAGTGTATAGATGTTTCCCAGTGAAGGGGTGCAGCTAGAAGGGCATCCGCTGCGTGAAACATGTATGCTGAATAAGATAGCAGTTCATTCCACTGTGATTAATAAAGAGACTAAGCCAAAAAAAAAAAAATGAACGAACGAAAGAATGAATGAATGATAATAATAATTATTATTATTATAAGTTGACGGTTCATTCCGCAATGGCGACCTATGATTAATAAAGGGACTAAGCCGAAAAGAAAATGGATGGATAAATGAATATTATTATGATTTTGAATATTATTATTATTATTATTATTATTACAATTTATAAAAATCATCTTTAAAATCACTGGAATAAATTATTAAATTAAATGATGTTTAACAGAGCAAGGAAATTTTCACAGTATGTCTGTTAATATTTTTTCTTTTGGAGAAAGTCTTATTTGTTTTATTTCGGCTAGAATAAAAGCAGTTTTTAATGTTTTAAAACCCATTTTAAGGTCAAAATTATTAGCCCCTTTAAACAGTTTTTTTCAATAGTCTGCAGAACAAACCATCTTTATACAATAACTTGCCTAATTACGCTAACCTGCCTAGTTAACCTAATTAACCTAGTTAAGCCTTTAAATGTCACTTTAAACTGTATAGAAGTATCTTGAAAAATATCTAGTAAAATATTTACTGTCATCATGGCAAAGATAAAATAAATCAGTGACTAGAAATGAGTTATTAAAAAAATATATATAAAAGTCTAAATTATGGAATATAATAAGCAAAAACATACAATTTTAGATATGTAAGTAAAAGTTATAGCTATAGAAAAAAGAACACATACAATATAAAAAAGTCTTAGCTATACAAACACACTTAGAAAACAGAGAATTGTTAGAGAGGAATATCTTACAGTATATTCTACAGGTGGTTTATAAAACGTTTATGCATGTCAAGTGTATAACATTTTTAATATGAAACAAGCCTGTCAGCTTATCTTAAAAACGCTTTGTTTTTTTCAAGCATGTTTGTTTCATCACAAACACACGTGGCTCACCGTAGGTGAACATCCTCGGGGATGTGAGCTCGATGTTTGGCAGAGCTCCGAGATGGTTGAGAACAGCGCACCTGTAGCCCTGTTTCTGAGAGTAATCCACAAAGGTCCTTATATAATGCTTCTCACTATGGTTCCCGATCCCAGGACAGATCACCATAGTGATGTCATCTGTGATGAGACATGGACAGATAAACATGAGCAACCCCTTCAGCCCTCCAGAGGAACACCAGTCTCATCAGCAGGCTCCAATAATCTTTATTTACAACTTAGGTGAGACAGTGGAGGAATAAACACTACTTCTCATAAAGTTTTTTCTTGGCATAATGTAAAGACAAAATCTAAAATAAGGACTGGGCCGATAAACGATATCATATCGAATCACGATAGTATTTATGTCAATAACAAAGATAAGCTCTAATAATCACACAGCAGAAATGTGCAACAATGGGAATCTAAGTGTGTTGATATTAGAGATGTACTGAATTTTCTGCCATTGAAAATGTATTGGCTGAAAATATGTTATGCCATTTAATAGACCCTCTAATTTTTGTGGCTTTAGTCATTGTTTGGGTGCTCTTGTGGTAAATCTAGAAGCATTAACAACTTATATCGAAATATATATCATCATCATTCAACATGGAAAATAGTTATCAAGATTGTATTTTTGCCATGTCATCCAGCCCCATCTAAAATACAGTGTGATTCATTGCACTCTATATCAAATTGTGTCTGTAGATTTCAGTTATAATACAATTTTTTAAAGGCCCTTACAGACACCAAACTTCACTTTTTAAAAGAGTGGTTCAGTCATAAACAAGTTGCCTGATATTTTGTCAATATGTAAAAAAAAAAAAAAAAAACCTATTTTGAATGCAACTTTATCCAAAGTTCAGGTTTTTGTGTCAAAAATGTATGCATATTGGTGTAATCTTATAAAATGTATCATTTGAAAATTCACACATTTTAGAAATCTCATAATTTAAAAAGTTTGCAATTATTTATGTAATCAACCAAGTGAATAAATTTGTTATTTTACCCTATTTAAATTTTGTTGCGTAAAAATACATTTTGTTTCAGTGAACCCAAGCTCACCTCCAGTGCTGTGGACCCCCTGCGGCTCAAACAGGTCAAAGGTAGCTGTGGCTCCGTCTTGCATGGGCAGAAACTTACGAAGCCCGCAGGGTTTAGGTGATTTCACTCGTCCAATCTTTCCATAGAGCGCCGTCTGCAGATGACCACTCTTTCCCCATAACAAAGGAGGGATGTACCTGGAGACAAGGGAACATGGTGCAAAGAGTAGCTCAAATGTATTCAAGTGCTGAAAACTAATATTTGCAATAGCCAGAAGCACATTCGTATGGGTCAAAATGATTGTAAGGGATTTGAGCAAAGATAATGTTTCATGAAGATATTTAGTTAATGTCATTTTTTTTTTGTTTTTAGAAAAGTGCATTACTAAGACCATTTAATCAATAATAAATGTATACTTGCACAAGCATTCTACAAGAAAAATCTGTATGATTTTTCTTCTTTTCTTTTCTGTGTCTTACATATACAGTACATTAATCTTTTGATTTGAAAGCTTTTTCTTTATAAAGATTAAATATAGTAGATGAATCTGAAAAGTCTTTGCATTAGAAGGCCACCAGAGCCAATTATCTTCTAAAACAGACTCACATGCATCCAGTATATAAGAAAACACCTTTTTTCATAATACACATTTAAATCACCTCAGTAATCAAAGTTTCAAACAATTCATGTGATTTTTTTTTTTAAGATTCATTCATCTTTCTAAACCCCTCCTTTGCACAAGTCTCCTATGGTCTGAATCGTCCAATGGCCAATTAAAATTAAATAGTGTTTATTGCTATTTGTCTACCATCAAACAAATCAGTTAAAATTGACTAATAACAGGTAAAAAATTTCTCAAGCAAATGTTTAAAGGATTTTACAGACAAAAATGCTTTTAGTCGCTCTTCATTTGATCCAAATCTTGTAACTTTTACCACAAAAGAATTTTTTAAAACCGTTTATAACCTTTGACTTCCACCGTTGGAAAGAATAAAACATAGTCAATGGCCACTGGTTTACAACATTCTTCAAAAAAATCTTCTTTTGTGTTCATCAGAAGAAAGAAAGTCAAATGTGATTGGAACAAGCGGAGAATGTTTAAACGACTGACTTTTAGTTCTTTTAACTTATTTTACCACCTAAAAAAAAACTGTAGCAGAAAGATGGAGAGATGGCAGGAAACAACACTCACTCTTTGGTCAGGACGGGGCAGGACTTGAGCAGGTAGTGATTGAGAGGGGTGTCCTGACAGGTGATGTCAGCGGCAGCTGTGGGACACTTGAGGTTGAGGCTGCGCACAATCACGTACAGCACCGCGGCTACTGCTGCCAGCTTCATGCCGTCAAACATGGCAGGCATTTCAGGAGACATGGTGCGCACGTCTGCCTCCAGCTGGGCACTCATGGTGGACTCCTTTACTAGTGGCCGATCTGAGGGGGGAAATACAATTAAGTATGAAACTAACAAATAGGTGAATGATGACAAGACGTTTTCAGGCATTAAAATAGTAAAAGTGCAATATAGCTTCAATTTATTTCTGGAAATTAGATTGTGTCCTGTTCAATTTATTTATTTTCTTTTCTGATATGATCACTATTTTCTGAAGATGCCACTTAAATTACTTGAAAAGATTGTGGTCAGTCATATTTAAAACAGAAATCGTCTAATGACGACACAGTGGCGCAGTGGGTAGCATGTTCACTTCAGAGCAAGAAGGTCGCTGGTTCGAGGCTTTGCTGGCTGGGTCAGTTGGCATTTCTTTGTGGAGTTTGCATGTTCTCCCCTTTTCAAGTGAATTTCCTCCGGGTGCTCCAGTTTCCCCCACAAGTCCAAAAACGTGTTACAGGTGAATTGGGTATGCTAAAATTGACCGTATGGTGTATGAGTGTGTGTATCGATGTTTCCCATTGATGGGGTGCAGCTAAAAGGGCATCTACTGCGTAAAAACATATGCCGGATAAATTGGCTGTTCATTCTGCTGTGGCTACCTCAGATTAATAAAGGGATTAAGCCGAAAAGAAAATGAAAGAATAAATGTATAATAATAATAATAATAATAATTCTTGTTGTTGTTGTTATTATTATTTAAAGACTAAAGAGGACTTTTTTTAGACCCCTGTGCATTTTTTTGTAGAATATCAAATACACAAAAACATATTTTGCATGGATCAACTGGAAAAAACTTAAGAATTCCTCTTGATATTTATAAAATGCTGTATATAAATGTAATTTTTTTTTGGAAACTATGTTTAATAACCTTTATTTTAATTATTTTTTTATTGAAAAGCATTTATCGTTAAAATGAAATAGTAAGTCTAAAATGTCATAGTTCTTAACAATATTTTTATATAAAATATTAGAAATGAACTTGCCAACTGCCTTTTAAAAATATTTCTCCTTTTATCACCTCAGACATAATTTTTCATTGGCATATTTGGGTCAAAGACGAGACGTCCCATTTCCACACACAAAAGAGATTTTATATTCATAGAAAGCATATTACAATCGAGCAAACTGTCTGCTTTAATCTTTTAATCTTTGTTAAAATAAATTGTCAAGATAATATGCATGAATAAATGTTCTGTTGCCCTTCAGCGTAAGAGATATATTTATGTAAAAAAAAACACTGATACTTTTGTTGTTACTGATATTTTAATTTTTTTTTATAATACTGATCATTTTATTAAAAAGGTGTATTGTAAAATAAATAATAAGATCAGTGATTTTAAATTCTTTGTGACAAATGAGTAAAACTGCTTTGAAAGACATCGGCAAAGTCTCATAATTTAAAATGATTAATAAGATTGATTTAAAATTATTTAAAAAGGATTAATAAGCCTGACTTGTTGGTAAATAAACTAGAAATTGTGGTTGAATGTAAACATGCATATCATATACTACATTTATTATTGTATCTATATATATATATATATATATATATATATATATATATATATATATATATATATATATATATATATATATATATATATATATATATATATAGCCTTTTTATTGTAAAAATAAAAAAGGGAAAGAATAAATGATTTAAACAAATGAAGTGTTATTAAATTAAACAGGACACATCAGGATGCATGACAAAAATAAGGCATATTACAATTTAAAGCTGGAAACACCCATTTTTGTCTCAGACCCAAATACACACCTGTGCAGACACACATGCATATCCAATCAAATACAAAAGAAAGTGAACAGACACACAATAAATATACAAAAAAGCATTTAATAAAACTCAATTTAAAAACAAAGACTGCTAATAAATTCATACCACACCTTGACTGTAAAAAATATATATTTGTGCAGGGTTTGAGAGCAGCTCCTGAATCTCACGGTTCAGTCCAACAGACAAACAGCAGCGCTTCACTGACCCAGATGTGTCATCCAGTCAAAGTGTCCTGCATCATGCAAGAGTTACAGGAGGTTAAGCTGACTGCTCTCACTGACAGACAAGAACTCTGCGACTGGAGCTAAGTACACTTTTGACTGACAGCTACATTTATGCCAGAAAGGTTAACAGCGCATTTTAATACCAACATCCTGCAACATCTGCCACTGGCCATGAAACTCAACCTGGATTGTTTTATTTAAAGCAAGCAGAACAAAATGGTGATACACATATACTTATTAATATCATTATATGAATATTGTTATATTTAATAACAGTAATATTACAAAGCTAATGTCTATTTAATTCATTTCTTAGTTTTTTAATTTATTTTATATTTAAAGTAAAAATTATGATAATAATAATAATAATAATAAGTATACTTCTTCTTCTTATTATTATTATTATTATTATTATTATCATTATTATCATTATTATTATCGTAATCCTGATTTTATTTAATAACATTAACATTACAATTCTAAAGTTTATTCATTTTTATTTAAATTTTTTGGGTTTGTTTCATATTTATAAAATAATAATAATAATAACAATTATTATTATTATTATTATTATCATTATTATTATCATCTTCATTATCTTTATCCTGATTTTATTTAATAACAACATTACAATGAAAATATTTATTTATTTTTATTTATTTGTTATTTTATTTGTTATTTGTGTTTGTTTTATATTCATATAATAATAATAATAATAATAATAATAATAATAATAATAATAATAATAATATTATTATTATTATTATTATCTTTCCCAGAGATGGGTTGCGGGTGGATGTGCTGGATAAGTTGGTGTTTTATTTCACTGTGGCGACCCTGGATTAAAAAAGGGACTAAGCCGAAAAGAAAATGAATGAATGAATAATTATTATTATCATTATTATTATTATTATTATCATCATCATCATTATCATCATCAGCAGCATCCTTTTTCATTTTAAAACAAGAAAATTATAGTATTAATTTTTATACATTTTATGTATCTGTTTGTTTTTGTGTTTGTTATTATTATTATTATTATTATTATTATTATTATTATCATTTTTATTATCATCATCATCATCACCACCATCCTCTTTTTTATAAGAATAAAATTATAATGTTAATGTTTACTAATTTTATTTATTTATTTGTTTTTGTATTTATTATTATTATTATCATCATCACCATCATTTCTTTTACAACAATAAAATTACATTGCTAATATTTATTCCTTTTATTTGATTGTTTGTTTGTTTTTACTTATTCGTATTATTATTATTATTATTATTATTATTATTATTATTAATAATTATTTTAATTAGCTTTATTCTTGGCATAAATTGCCATCTTTGTTGTTTCCTTCTCATTAAATATTTTTATTTGCATTCGATGTTTGACTAATGTTAATTTTATGCCTTCTATGTAACATTACAGCCAAAAAAATTTTTACTTCCAGTATAGAAAACCCCCTTAAAGACTTGATTTGATTAATTCCTATTGATAATTAAATGCGCATAACATTTTAAAGTTTTTATTTATTCTGTACATATTTTTCAAATATTGTAAATGTTTTTTTAAACCCCTGCCTAAAATAAAAAACATTTCTAAATTTTTTTCTGTGCATAAGTTTTGAAACATTTAAATGAGTATTTTTGCACTGTCCTGGAATTTTAAGATAACTGAATAAAAATGATAAAAATGCCCACATGAAAAGAAATACTATAGTAATTTAGAATAGATACCATACTGGTAAAGTGTATTATGGTGTATATAATACATATTAGGCGAGGCAGTGGCGCAGTAGGTAGTGCTGTCGCCTCACAGCAAGAAAGTCGCTGGTTCGAGCCTCGGCTCAGTTGGTGCTTCTGTGTGGAGTTTGCATGTTCTCCCTGGCTTCACGTGGGTTTCCTCCGGGTGCTCCGATTTCCCCCACACTCCAAAGACATGCGGTACAGGTGAATTGGGTAGGCTAAATTGTCCGTAGTGTATGAGTGTGTGTGTGAATGTGGGTGTGGATGTTTCCCAGAGATGGGTTGCGGCTGGAAGGGCATCTGCTGCATAAAAACTTGCTGGATAAGTTGGCGGTTCATTCTGCTGTGGCGACCCCGGATTAATAAAGGGACTAAGCCGACAAGAAATGAATAATACATATTAGTATTCACAGCACTTTGTTATTGAATGCTGCAGCATTAACTATAGTGAACTAATAAACCGTAATAAACACTGTAGTAGCCTATACTTTAGTCTTTAAAGTAAAGTGTGATGTATTGTACTATAATATAGCCTATCCTAGTGTAGAAAACTACAGTATTGGGTTATTTGTTCATATTACTATAGTCATTGGGTTACCATAGGTTATAGAATTACCACAACATACAAATTCCAATACTTTACTGTAGTACAGTTTCAAAACACTGTGATATTGTCTATGAATATCTTTCTGGTCAATTTCTTGTTTTCCATACAAGGTTTATTGTTAGAATTTGATGGTTTATAATGTTTAACTGTGTTTAAAACATCATAACTTCTGTCATGGTTTCTAGTGCGTGTTTATAAACACATCCCTAAGAAAGGTATTACGCTTGGTGTTCACGCATCTTATCCTAACGAGACAGGCTATGCCAACTATGAAAGCAAATTGTAAACATGCGCAACAGCTTATAAAAAACAAAACAATCCTGACCTTGTGTTGAAAGTTGTCCAGTGTCTGTGGTGCTCTCGACATCTTCTCTGTACTCGCCGACACTACAAACATCAGCGCAGCATCACTCACTTTACACCCAGCAACTGGAGCGCGTTCTCATATCTGCGCTCTGATTGGGCGAGCGTCAGAGTGACGTCAGACTCGGCGCGCCCACGGTGCTATTGATATTCAGTAAAGAGGTAGAATTACTTTACTGTCATTCAAGAGGTGCTACTACAGGACGTGAACGAAAGCTACAAACACACACACAAACAAACAATCTAAGTTATGGAAATATGTGAGGGAAAAGTTAAAATAGGTCATATTTATGATTATTTTACAGTCTATTCATATTTAAAAAACTTTTAAAATTTTTAACATGTCAGCACAACTGTTGCCTACTTAAAAGCATAGTTCACCAAAAAATGAAACTGTCCACCTCACCATAAAACCAAAACACTCCAGTGGTTTTAAACTTTGATGGGGTTTTTCTTCTGTTGTACACAAAACATTCATTCATTCTTTTCGGCCTATTAATCAGGGGTCGCCACAGCGGAAAGAACTGCCAACTTATCCAGCATGTGTTTTTACACAGCAGATACCCTTCCAGCCACAACGCAACAGTTACCAAATTACACCTTGTTCCCTGAGAGGGGGAACGGAAATGCTATGTGGAAAACTTCCACTATGGGGATTTTGTCAGAATCCAATCATCTGAAAGAGTATAAAAACGGGCCAATAAGTTGGCGGCGTCAGCGTTCGCAGCTAGCGTCAATGACAATTAGACTGGTTGTAAAGAGGCAGCTTGTGCCACGCTAGACATCCTTTTCTAGCTGAAAGAGCCTTTTACAGCTACTAGCTAAGGGACAATCGTTGTGGCGAAGGAACATAGCATTTCCGTTCCCCACCTTAGGGAACAAGGGTTAATTTAGTAACTGTTGCGTTCACCTTCAGGAGGGGAACTTCAATGCTATGTGGAAAACTTTTACTATGGAGAAATTATGGAAAACGCTACAACGAAAGAATCTTACATGAGCACACCTGTATCACCAGAGACGCAGTCTTTCAATGTGACCCCTGGCATTTACTTACCTTATTTACCTGTTTTGGTTTAGATATATTTTTCGGAGAGTCGTAAAAATAAACCTAGTTACATTCTAGGAATTTTAGATACAACAGTATGTTGGGAAAGCGTTCAGTCCCAATAGGGAGGATGCTGCGGAGGCCACCTGCAGCCTAAATGGGGAGACCTTGTGGCAAACAGCAAATGGACTAGCCCTGATAAGGGGGAGTGCTCATATGAGAACATGGTTAGCGGGAGGGACAACACAAGCCTGCCTAGAGGGGGGACTATATCATGGCTGAGTGAGTATATGGAATCGCCAGTGGGATCACACATAGCAGGCAGCTATACCCAGAACGCAGGCTGACCAACAGGCATGCCAGCAATGTAACGGGCCAACACCTGAATCCTCCGCTGAGTCAGATGCTTGGGGCCTCGGAGAAACTCTGCAGGGTTCGCCAGGTGGGAAACTCAGCTGACAAAGCAAGAAAGCGTACGTATCTTTGTGTTAGAGAAAAAGGTGCAGCAAGCGTTTTACAACACCTAACCAAATTTTTTTGTTCAACGGGGTTTCCCAGCACAAGTGAGGAAATTGGTTCCACTCAAAGATAAAAAAATCTTGCAATATATTAGGTGTAGCCCAGCCCACAGCTCTACAATGTCTGTTAAAGAAGCGCCGTGTGCAAACACCCAAGAGGGTGCGCGCTCCGAGTGGAGTGCTCTCACTCCTGGGGGAAACGGCTCGCCCTGGCTCTGATAAGTGAGTGAGATGGCATCCACTGTTCAGTGGGCTGTTCCAACCACTGTTAGATATGACACTTCTCTTCTGCCAATCACCGTAACAGATAAGGAGCTGCTCAGAGGATCTAAAGCTCTGAGTATGGACTGTATAATATGCAAAACGCGAACAAGATACAGCAATAAAAGCGTCAGGTCTGCATCCTCTGTGGTCAGCGATTGCAGGTTCACTACGTTTCCCAGCGCGCCGCCATCGTCGCGTCCTCAGAGCGGGGATGATTGTAACGCCAACCCCTCAGTACGGAGGGGACAGCCTTAGCTCCAGCCAACTAAAAGAAGATAGCATCACACTGATCTGGCATGTTTGGGCTTTCTTCTCGGACAGAAGTATACCACACCGTGAATAGACTCCACTTCAGGGCGTAGGCATGCCTCAAAGAGTCTATAGTCTGAGTGACGCTGTTAACCACATAAATGGTAGGTCACCTAAGTCCTCCGTGCTCCATTTATGGACCACACGTGAGGTTCCATAGATCTCGGCACGGGTGCCAAACGGTGCCTGTCACCAGAGAAGAAACTTCTTCCAGGGGACGTGCCAGGGAGGGGCCATCACGAGGAGAGAGCGAAAATACAGGTCCGATTGAGCCAATACATAGACCTGTTCCTCACCCTCCCTAACTTTACACTGTATCTGTGCGAATAGGCTCACTGGAGAAATGAGTATTATGCATGCCCTAGGGCCAGCTGTGTAGCCAGTGTGCAGAACGCAGTGATTTTGTTGTGTATGACTCCGGGGGAGCAAACGGCAAGCGAGCTGAAACATCTGGCAACAGCGGATACCCCAGTGCGGTTGATATACACCATGTTGCCGTGCTGTCTGTCCTGACCAGCTTGTGTTTCCCTTCTAACAACGGTAAAAGTTCAAAACACGCAGATCTAGGATTGGCCATAGCCCACCGGGCTTATTTTTGGTTACGATGAAGTACTGCCTGTAAAACCTGCTCTCAATCTTAGCTGGAGGGACTGGTTTGATTGCATCCTTCACAAGGAGGACAGCAATCTCCTCTCGCAAGACAGGGGCGGGCACAAGGGCACAAGTTTCGCAAGATGAATCGCATAGCCAAGTCTGATTGTGCAAATGTGCCGTTTTGATTGGCTGGCCTATGCTAACTAGGCAGGCAGAGCCCTCGCAAGTGACTTAATTTGCAAGATCATTGACATACCAGTGGTTGGGCAGCGCAGAGTAAGCGTGCTCAACCAGGGAGCGCTGGGGTCAGGCTCAGGGGGAGGGGCTAGGAGTGTGAGAGAAAGGAGCCTCTGCACTCCTCGAGCCACTGTCGAAGTGTACCAATCCTGCAAGCTGGAAGGCATAGTGCCCCAGACTGGCAGTGTTCGGGCTGTCACATCCAGGGAAGGGGAAGAATGCTCTTTCTCTGAGGATTTGATGGCATTTTTTTTTCTTTTTTAAACGCCGTTAGTTGAAGAGCCCCGCCCTCCACGAGGGAAAGAGCAAATTCTCTCTTCTTCAGATGGCCTGTCTCAGGGGCGCTTAGGGACGGAAGGCTTAGAAGCTCTTGCCTTCTTAACATCCACCATATAAAACCGATATAGTCAGTTCAGCCGCGGAGCTAGGGGAAAAACCATCACCAGACCCACAGCCGAAGCAGCCAAGGAAAGCACGGCCATCATGCCTGCTTTTAGATCCGACGCCACGCTCACCACCCCTGAGGGAGGGAGCGGGTTCGCATCCTCATCAGACATTGTCAGCCCATCCTGCGATGCAGAGATGGACATCTGAGCGTCTGTATCATGAAGTGAAAGGGCAACCATCCGAGGATGGAGCGATTCTCTTGCCTGAAGCTTGGATGGAGCGCATATAGGTCCGTGAGCCTGACGGCAGGGGATTTACTCCCACTGTGTCCCTCAGATCTACCTGACTGCAACAGCGGTGCAGGGGACAACTGGGGTTGGTGGGCCTTTTGAAAGAGCAAGCCACGATCTTAACTGGCAACAGACATGCCAACGCAGTGATGGCATGCACTGCCCCATCAACATGCTGGACCCCCAGACATGAAACGCAGCGCTCGTGCCCATTATCCGAGGACAGGAAACCACCGCATCCAAAAGAAGTGCTGCACAACCGTGTTGTTCTTTTAGAAAAACTTACCGCTCTAGAGGACTGGATCCAAAGGATGCGAAGCAAGGGAGAAACCCAGCTCGACCATCTGCCACTGCGTGTCACACACTCTGGACAGAAGCCAGCTGCTTTCTCGTTCTCTCTCTGTAGACAGTTGGAGAAAATCCTAAGTGACTCTCTCAGAAGCTTTGTGAAAGGCTCTGAAAGCGAAAAGGATGTCTAGCGTGGCACGAACTGCGTCTTTATAACCAGTCTAATTGTCATTAACACCAGCTGTGCACGCTGACGCCGCCAAATCATTGGCATTTCATTGGCCCGTTTTTATACTCTTTCAGATGATTGGATTCTGACAAAATCCCCATAGTGGAAGTTTTCCACATAGCATTGCAGTTTCCCTCCCAAAGGGGAACCTACACACTCTTGCATTTACACATTATGACCAATTTAGTTCATTCAATTCGTCTATAGCACATGTCTTTGGACTTTGGGTGAAACTGGAGAACTTGGAGGAAACCCACGCGAACACTGGGAGAACATGCAAGCTCTACACAGAAATGCAAACTGACCATGCTGGGACTCGAAATAGCGACCTTTCTGATGTGAGGAGAAAGCTCTACTCATTGCACCCCTGTGTCTTCACAAAACAAGATATTTCAAATAAATAATTTAGCCACTGACATCTATACAGGAACAAAAAATGCATTGGAAGTCAATGGATCTTCTTCCACCAACATTTTTCAATATATTTTTATTTGTGTTCAACGAAGAAAGAAACTCAAACAGGTTTGGAAGAAGTGTGGAGGGAGGGTAAATGATTTCCAAGTTTTGGGTGAACTATCCCTTTAAAAAAAGTCTAAGTTTAAATAAAATTTTAGAAATAATAAGAAAATCATCTTTCATCTCTGGGGCGACTCGGTGGCTCAGTCGCTGGTTCGAGTCTGGGTTGGGTCAGTTGGCATTTCTGTGTGGAGTTTGCATGTTCTCTCAGTGTTCGCGTGGGTTTCCTCTGGGTGCTCTTGCTCTATAGGTGAATTGAACAAACCAAATTTGTGTGAATGAGAGTGTATGGGTGTTTCCCAGTACTGGGTTGCAGCTGGAAGAGCATCAGCTGTGTAAAACATGTTGAATAAGTTGGCAGTTCTTCCTGCTGTTTCGACCCCCAATTAATAAAGTGTTTAGGCTGAATTTAATCAATGAAGGAATAAATCTTTTATCTCTTTTGGTTTTGCGTTCCATTTAGAATCGCATACACTAAAAAAATATTTGTTAATTAACAGTTTCTGTATTTTGAAGTTTCCATTAATTTATGGTTTTGAATTGCATTATTGAATTTGATTTTATTTATTAAATTGGATAGCCCCTTGAGATGAACCATCTCATTTTCGAGATTCCCTAAATGTTGGAATGCCTAACATTATGGAGTGTTGAGTTATGCTTTGTCGACTTTTGATGTTGAAAATTCAACTCTGCAGTTTAAAAAAGGTACTTTTGTTGACATTTTAGTACTTTGAGACAAGATATTGTTTAAGAAATAATATATAGAGAAATAAGTCTGTAAAATAACTGTAAAATGTTCTGGCAGCTTATTACCAGGTTTTTGCAGCATGATATACAACACCAACCCAGAAAATATATCACTTCAACTATTAAAAATGTTAATAAATGTCACTTTTCACATAAGAAAAACCCAATAATGCAATTCAAAAACCTAAATAAGTGGGGAAAAACCATGAATCACAAAATACAGAAAAACTGAATGAATGAATGATGGTATGTCTTTAAACATTTTTGTGGCACATTTTGGTTGTAAATAAATACATTTCAAAAGTCATTTCTAAAATAGCTATACAGAAGAAAATGCTAAATTTACATTTAGTTTAATTAAATTCTTCTAAATGTCTTTATGGCATTGCGATGGTGCAGTGGGTAGCTTGAGGCAAGAGGGTTGCCGGTTCAAGTTGGCATTTCAGTGTGGAGTTAGCATGTTCTCCCTGTTTTCGCGTGGGTTTCCTCTTGGTACTTCGGTTTCCCCCACAGTCCAAAGACATGTGCTATAGGTAAATTAAATAAATAAATCGTCCGTAGTATATGTGTGTGAATAAATGTGTATGGGTGTTTCCAAGCGTTGGGTAAAACATATGCTGGAAAGTTGGCGGTTCATTCCACTGTGGGGACACCTGATTAATAAAGGGACTAGGCCGAAAAGAAAATGAATGAATGAATGAATTGTGTTTAACCTAATGAAAGAAAAACATTTTCAGTTCTATAAGTCTTTATTGCATGATTTAGTTGTAAATATGTTGTAAAACATTGTTTCCAAATAATAGTTTTTTAAAAATTAAATTACATATTCATACACACATACACACTGATTCTATTTTAAGTTTTTACTAAATACTTATTTTAACATACTGTATCTTCCAGATTGAAGCAAAATGCTTAAAGACAAAAAATAGAAAACATGTGCAAGTAAACAAAGAAACAAAAAAAATCTTTAAAATAATGAAAATACAGATTTTCCTTAAAAAGCATTAATGTATAGCCTATAGCAAGTAGTAATATATATATATATATATATATATATATATATATATATATATATATATATATATATATATATATATATATATTCATATATATGTGTGTGTGTGTGTGTGTGTGTGTGTGTGATATATATTCTTCTTCTTCCCAGAATCACAGCTTTCAATTTCAATTATTAAATGAACACTCTGCTAATTAAAAGTTGCCACAAGATGGCAGAATAGACCTCGACACCCAGCAGGATGAGTCTAAAACCGGTTGTTTACAGTCTCCATGTATTACAAGTGCCTTCGTCAGAGCGATTTGTTCTCAGAAATTCACAGAAATGGAGAAACCAGATGCAAAAGTGAGAACAGCAGTGGATCAGGCGTCCAAGAACATCTCCAGGACTCAATAAAGCAATTAAACAGCTAAATGCACCTTGTAATGCACAGCTGATTCAATTCAGCATTATAATTGATTGCATTATTTCCCGTAAGTGCCACAAATGAAGCTCAGTAAGTGACGCTAAATGTGATGGATATTCTGTGAGGCCTGATGTTTTAAATCCAGCTCCGTGATTTCTCCACAGTCGACATCCATTATGGTATTAGAGATTAGTGGCTGCGCTGGAGGAAAAAATCAAACTCGCTTTATATTCAATCGAATCAAGTGAGTCTGGCTAAAGTGACCGAGCATTTAGTCCTACGAGCTCTTAAAGGCCCTGCCACAGAGCCAAGACAGACTATATTTTATTTTGCATCAAGTGAAGTCCAGTGGTGCATGGGCAATAGGTCTCCTTAAACGTTTTGACTTTGGGAAGACCTGTAAAGTTATTTAATATTAAATCATTTGTGATTTTTATATACATTGTCTTGGATACTCAAAGGCAAAAGAAAAGTGTGTTTTCAGCATAAAACATAACAAATAATCAGCAGCTGACCAACACCCACACTTTGCATCGACCCGCATAAATGCATTTCTGCCAGAGCAGCACACCCACTATCTTAACCTTATAAATCTCAATTACTGCTTTTGCATGAATGCTGCATTGCTTTATCAGAGTAATGGTTAGGCCCATTGTGTTTTCCATTGTTATAAAGCAAAGCTTTTTATTTTAAGTTGCAGAATTTAACAGCACAGTGTCAGGCTGTTAAAATAAATGTTTTTAACATCAAAAAACACCCAAAAATGTTTTTATCTTTAAAAGAAGATGTGAAGATCCTGTTTTTATACAGTGTATCTGAAATTCACTGTCAATTGTATGAGAACAAGACGAGAGTGATTGGTGACTAACTTTTTTGTTATTTTCTGTGACATTTTATAATGTTCTGATGATGTTTCATGATTAATGTGTGGTATTTTGAGAACTAGGAACTTTCTTTGTTGATCTTTGTCATAACTTTTAGTTGTAGAATTCTCATTCTACAACTAAAAGGAATCCTTAATGGTTCTGTATTAGCATATATGATTCCATGAAGAACATTTAACATCCATTACATACACAAAAAGAAATTGTTACAATTGAACTTTTTTTACAAATTTTTTTTTACATTTTTTTAAAGTCACTGAAGGAAAGGTCTTTTAGGGAACCAGAAATGTTACTTGCATTCAGGAAAATATGTTTAAAAACAAATGCAGCAATGTTTTCTAAACATTCCCAAATATTTATAAATGTTGAATTTTGTCTTAAAAAGTAAGTCATAGGTTTTGAGTAGGTAGTGCTGTCGCCTCACAGCAAGAAGGTCGCTGGGTCGCTGGTTCGAACCTCGGCTCAGTTGGCGTTTCTGTGTGGAGTTTGCATGTTCTCCCTGCCTGCGTGTGGGTTTCCTCTGGGTGCTCTGGTTTCCGCCATGGGTTGCATGGGTTGCGGCTGGAAGGGCATCTGCTGTGTAAAAACTTGCTGGATAAGTTGGCGGTTCATTCCACTGTGGCGACCCTGGATTAATAAAGGGACTAAGCTGACAAGAAAATGAATGAATATATATATATATATATATATATATATATATATATATATATATATATATATATATATATATATATATATATATATATATATATTAGGTTTTTTTTCACCTTTATTTTGATAGGACAGTAGAGATTTCAGACAGGAAGCATTGAGAGCAGAGACAGGAAGGATCAGGAAAGAACCTCAAGCCAGGAATCAAACTCAGGTCGGCGCAAACACGTCAACACACAGTACCACTTGGCTATTGGCAACAACATGATAAATATTTTTGAAAATATTTGACATTTTTATTAGCCTGTTATCTTTTATATTTCTGAATTGTTATTAGTCTTTTAATCACAAAAGAATGCTCAAAAGATGACTTTAGAGTTATACAGTATGCAAGATGTAATAATAGCAATTGGTAGCAGATTTTACGTAATTTTCCATCACATTTTCTCAAAAAGTGTAAATGCTCCCACGATGTTTTTGGTTAACGTTTGGCTTTTTATTATTATTATTTTTATTATTATTATTTTTTTTTTTGTTCTTTTTTTCTGTTCCAGAATGCTGCAGATGTAGAAATGACATTTGTGGGAGAAACCTATTATCAGTGGTGGAAAGAGTAAAGTACAATCATGCTCATGTAAAACTACTATTACTTGCTCAAAAATGTAGTTAAAGTACAGTAAAAGTATCTGTTGTAATTATTACGCAAAGTGTGCGTAAGGTGCCCTTTTAAAAGTTCTCAAGACTAGTGAGTATTACCATGTGAACAGCTGATGCAATTTGTGCAGGCATGTGTAAATTTAACATTCTGTAATGAAAAGGTCATTTAACCATGTTTTAGTGTAATCATACAGTAAACATCTTAAATCTTTTCATCAGTGTCTAAACAATCTCAGATTTAGTTCGTGTAAAAAATTCGGACATTTTTAGTGCTTCCAAACACTTTGCTGCTTTTATAAAGTGCCTATGTCTTTAGGTTGTTATTCTATGTGTGATTTGATTGGATGGGAATCACAGGACTGATTTTTCTATCTAGCCAATTCCCATAAACAAGAATAAAGTAGAGTTGTGACTGCAGGTTGAAGGAAAATAATGAAGCAAAAGTACCGATACAACACTAAAAATGTACTCAAGGGAAAATAAAAGTACACATGTTTAATACTAGTAAATTACAATCCATGAGAAAAAATACTCAATTACAGTAGTTTGAATATTTGTAATTTGTTACTTTACAACACTGCCCATTATCTAGTTATTTTTAAGTTTCTTTCTTTCTTTCTTTCTTTCTTTCTTTCTTTCTTTCCTTTTTCGTTATTCGCATGTGTATATATAAATAGCCCTAATGGTTATTTTTCGTGATTTGGGCTAGCCTTTCAATAACCATTTGTTACCATTTGTAATAAGTTAATTAATTTCACAATAATTGTTTTCACAGGTCTACAACGGCTTAAGGTTAAGCAAATATTTGCCGCTTTTCGCTAGACTCCACCTTTAAACATGGGAAAATGCCTGAACCCACCAAATGTTTTCCCGTTTTGTAAACCAGCCGAGCTGTTTTGTTTACACTATCAAGTCAATCTAGCAGCACACCGTTATTCACACTAATAACAACCCGAGAGAGGCGTGGCCAGAGGCGGGGCTGTATTTAAAAGCAGCACGTAATTGGCTGGAAGCAGAGATACACGTGGGAGCGCACATATTGTCCCTCTCGCCTCTAATCTTGCCTGTAGTCATAACGGCGAAACGGAATCACACCGAACGACTCTTGAGACCCACGAGAAGTTCATTGAAGAACTACATTTCGACACAATGAGAACTTTATCACGCTTGTTTGCTAGTTTCCCACTTCTTGCGGCGTGTTTTCTGGCTGTTTCTGTCTCCACAGCGAGCGGTGAGTGTTTTTGTTTTCGTCTGTTTTTTGAGGGCTGTAGACACAGCATGGCAAACTACGTTACAATTATAAACAAAGCGAGTTTAAGTCGCTTTTTGTTTAATTTAAGGTTATTTATTTGAATGGTCAAAATACCAAACAGCGTATTTCATTAATATATTTACCTTATATATGCAGAGTTTCTAGTTTCATACATTTGGCAATGAATGAATGAATGGTTTCTAGTGTACATTCCTACGCTATCGTATTGTAAACAAGTCTTGGCACATTATGTAAAGTCCTTGCAGACATCTTGTTGATGTCTCTCAAAATGTATATTATTCGTGTCTGTACTTGCGTTTATTGCTCTGGGCTGTATTTCTTTGTCCTTTTGTTACACTTTTGTGTACAAAACATCATGTCCTGATTTTAATCCATTACCAATGACCCACAGGCTTGATACTTTTATAGCTGCGTGGTCAGATGTGGGAGAGCATTGAGCTTTAATTTCATGCATTGCCAACTCTTGTGTTAAAGAGAAAATTCAGAAAATAACTTCTTTTCTTAAGCAAAGCATTTGAGAATATATTTAGTCATAATATATAGCCTTGGTCCTCATAAAGTGCAAGTCAATTGTACTTTGAGAGTCAAAAAAATCATATACAGGAGCACTAAAATAGGCCCCACTTTATATGAAGCGGTATTAACTACTATGTACTTACATATAAACTAATAATTTGTTACAATGCACATATTATATACATTTATGTTTTTACATTGTATTACATATTTAATGAATTGTCTGCTTGTTGTTACATCTGTAGTTAATTTCTGTTTTTACATGTATAAAAACACTTAACCCACTTACTTGTACTATCGAAACATCCCTAACCTTACCCATATTTCACCTCAATAGCAAAATAAGTATCATAATATACAAAATGACCACAATAAGTACAGTAAATGCCACTTATAAAAATAAATTTGGACCAATCCCAGTACATCCTGATGACATTGATTGTATGCGATTTAATATTGTTTTCTATTAATTCACAGCAAATGCTTCTGAGCACATTCACAACAATCTGGTGCATATCCTAAATGTAAATAATGTCTAGTTTATTGCACAGACTGACTGTTTTGCTTGAAAATACAGCAATGCTATCACAATCCACATGTATTAGTTTTGTTTTGTCTGTATGTGTTCATAATGACTCTCAAAACTGCTGGATTTCATTTTATGAATCACCAAAGACTACAGCTTCAGTAATGATATATTTTAACATAGCACTGAAAAATGAGTCATTTGGATAGCCAATAGGATGGTTAACATTAAAAATGACCTATTATAAATTGTTTGGTAATGTCTAGAGTTGAATTGTTTTAATTTGTACTATGAAATTGGCACAAATATTCATTTTTGGTCCATCCGGAAGTTGTTCTCTGTTTAAGAGCACACGTCACTATCTGTTGTTGAGCCTCAGGCCGAGATCTGGCTCCACTCTGTAGGTGTGGCTCAAGTGACCAAATCACTGAGTCACTTCCCTTGAATGTGACCACTTTAATATGCTGCGTAGGCCAGGACACTTCCTGCCACTAATGACCAGTGCTGCACGACAGGTTTGAGCAAACTTTGGCAAATTCATCCTGTTTCCCGTAGCGTTGACTGCTTTTTGATTGGTTTGTGGTTGTGCTCCAGAGAGTTTTCCATGTCAGAGCATTTTCTGTGGAGTTTCCACCTCCTTCATCTTCCTTGTTCACACTTCAAGTGATGAAATTGGCACTGAGGGATGTTTAAATGGAGTTAAACAAACAGTTCAAACAGGGACTTTGTTCATCGTTTACTTATTTTAATGTATTTTCAAAGTCTGTGATTTTTCTTCATGCAAGTCAAAAGGGAGATGTTCAGCAGAATGTTCATGCTGCTATTTTCTATTTAATTAAAGTTAATGGTGGTGGCTAGAATAATTAAACACTATAAAATTGTATGACATGTATACTGTATACTTTTTTTTTAATAATCTTATATTATAAGCAAAAATACTTTTTATAATCCTAAATTCAACATTAAAGAATTACCACATTTTGTCATTTATTAATAGAAAGTTATCTAGATGAATGTCTGAAATCATATTTACTTTTGCATGTTTAAATATGCCATTATGTCAAATTTGATGTCAAAGATGCCAATCATTATTTGTACTAACTGGTCCATAACAAGTCATAAAATTGGAATATTTGCATATTGAAATAAACTTATTTGCTTACTCCCTGGGCCATTTATATCGAAGTTGATATTTAGCCGCACCATATTAGTGTTTTGTAACATCTAGTTTTTATGAGGTGCAGTGATGGACTGGCCATAGGGAGCACCATGACATTTCCCGGTGGTCTGATGGTCTATCTTGCCTGCCACCATGATTCTGGCCTGCTGTCCCAGCCCTGATGAGGTGGGTTAGCCCAACGCTCAAGCCCTAACTTGGAGGACCAGGATATACATTATGGATAATTTAGCTTACCCAATTCACCTACAGCACATGTCTTTGGACTGCGGGGGAAACCGGAGCA
Source organism: Danio rerio (assembly GCF_052040795.2). NCBI lineage: Eukaryota > Metazoa > Chordata > Actinopteri > Cypriniformes > Danionidae > Danio > Danio rerio. Next base: position 20,451,513 of record NC_141045.1, read on the forward strand.
CCCAGAGGAAACCCACATGAATACGATGAGAACATGCAAACTCCACACAGAAATGCCAACTGAGCCCTCAAACCAGCGACCTTCTTGCTGTGAGGCGACAGTGCTACCCACTGCTCCACCATGTCCCCTTATTTAAATAATACAACGTCTTAACATTCAATGTTTTTTATATTGTAAATGAAACACAACCTTTGACAGTTTTACAAAATTATTCCATTTCAGTTTTTCTACTTCAAAATGTGTTTAGTTTCGTTTCGTTCAGATTTCATTGCAATTATTTTCTTTAGCAATTTATAAGCAAAAAATGTAATGCCTGCTTTTATCACTGCTTTAATAAGACATATTATTTTGACATCTGCAAACAAATGCAAAATAACAGTCTGCCTAAATTCATGCCGACAATGAACAACATGAGAGTAGGCATGGGCCGGAGTAAGATTCTGATGCTATGATAACTAACCATGGATAAAGATATTACGATTTCGCTGTATAACGCTATTGTGATACTGCTGTAAAACAAGTTCTTTTTAACTGTCTGGTTAAAAAGGCGATGCAGTGGCGCAGTAGGTAGTGCTGTCGCTTCACAGCAAGAAGGTCGCTGGTTCAAGCCTCGGCTGTGTCAGTTGGTGTTTCTGTGTGGATTTTGCATGTTCTCCCTGCGTTCGCGTGGGTTTCCTCCGGGTGCTCGTTTCCCACACAGTCCAAAGACATGCGGTACAGGTGAATTGGGTTGGCTAAATTGTCCGTGGTGTACGAGTGTGTGTGTGAATAAGTGTGTGTGGATGTTTCCCAGAGGTGGGTTGAGGCTGGAAGTAAAAACGTGCGGGATAAGTTGGCGGTTCATTCTGCTGTGGTGACCCCAGATTAATAAAGGGACTAAGCTGAAAATAAAATAAATGAATGAATGGTTAAAAAAAACTATTTTCCCCACCATTAAATACAATATATTTTATTTTAGGAAACATTTATAATATTTTGGAACAGTAAACATGTCAGGCTAAATTGTTAAATCATTGACTTCTGCTCACTCCATTTGTTTCAAAAACACAGATTTCTTAACAACACAGTTAAAAACATATAAAAAAAACCTTACATATACTTTAGACACAATATAAACAGAAAATTCTAACAGATTTAAAACCTTGACTTTTCTAAGCCACTGTAAATCTTAAAAATGGTTATCGTCCCATGCCTACTTGACTGTGTAAATCATGTCAATCTCAAAAAGTTGACTGAACTATTTGTCTCAATTATCGAACTGAGAAATTAAACTACTGTAGACAGCAGCTGCATTCTCAAGCATTTTATCAGATCTACCTACATGAGCAAAAACTGCTTAAAATCAGCAAATACTGATTCCTTTCAATAGAGAAAAGCACAACACAGGCCTCTCAGGTCAGCTGACGAAGAGTACGCTAATTATAGCGACCACACAGCCTCCCGCTTTTCACTCGCTCTCTTTTGTGAGAATGTGTTTGCGAGCCGCTAAAAAAGCTGTCGTGTGGCCCGTGCCATCTGGCAGCAGGGTCTTCCCCTCCAGCGATGGGCTCATTTGGCCTGACGAAACCACTTCTAATAGCAGTCCAATGAGATCTGCTTCTCCTGTGATTAAATTTCAATAAGCCCTAATCAATGTTTCATTCATAGGCAGCTCAACATGGCATTTCTCATGATTTTGCTTCATCTTAGTTTCATGCTCCATTTTCCAATCTGCTGCGCTAAATTTTTAAAAGCACATCCATCACTTTTCGAGAAAGTTTTTGGTTACTAGATTTTGCACAAGTATGCTTCGCTGCTTGCACGATTAATGTGGATTTTGTATATATGTGGCTTGAGCATGTCAAAATATTGTGGCTTTGCATTATAGCATTTCCAAGTAGGATTATTATAAGCCTATTTGCGTTGCCTTAGAGAAAGGCTGTTTTCTTTGTACGTCAGAGTGTATTTTTAGTCTTTGTGGGTTATTTTTAAGAACAGATGGCTGTGTTGTTTTGTAGAAATGCCTGTAGATTATAGAAATATCACCTGAAGATGCAGACTCACTGACCGTTTACTTTCAGTTTAGTTTACTTCTGGTCAGAGTACAGTGTGTTTCTTGTGTGCTTTTGATTGGTCATTAAGAAGTTCATAATGTTTCCTTCAATGTATCAAGCTGTTCTAGGAGTATTTGTATTTTTTATGTGGGATTTAGTGGCGTGGGTACATGAGATTTGGAACACCGTGTTCCTCAGTGCTTCTTGATGGCATCTTAAATGATGTGTGAATGGCTGCATAACTGAGAAAGCGCTGAATAGTAACACGCACAAACACAAGCGCATATACACACCAGTAATCATGTGGAGGTACAAATCCAGGACACCTTTAGTGTATAGTGTGAAGTTCCTATGTTGTAACAAGCACTTCTAAATATACATGATAGTTGTAACACAGCTCAGTACTTAGACAGAGTTCATCTATTTTTAACTAGTAAATAGTTTCTGTAACAAGATATGGATGTTCTATGCTGATTTTATCAACGCCAAGACTCGGGGGCATGGTATTAATTTTAAAAACACCTTATTATTATTTACTTGAATATATTTATTAATGCTATTTAATTGGTTTAATTATATATATATATATATATATATATATATATATATATATATATATATATATATATATATATATATATATATATATATATATATATATATATATGTATATATATATATATATATATATATATATATATATATGTGTGTGTGTGTGTGTGTGTGTGTGTGTGTATATATGTATGTATATATATGTATATATATGTATATATTTATGTATGCGTGTGTGTGTATATATATATGTATATATATGTATATATGTATGTGTGTGTGTGTGTGTGTGTGTGTGTATATATGTATATATATATGTCCTATATATACGTGAGAACAGCAGGCGCGAATGGCACTCGCAAGAAAAATTTGAGATCTTAAAAAAAGTGTACGCAGTGGCCTCTGGTGGATTTGCAAAAACAAAAACTGCAAAAAAACATAGCTCTTGGGAAGTATTTTGCTCTCTTTAGAAATCTATAGGGATACGTAATCAGAATGAGCCTGGGTTGAGTACAGTGCAACTAAATCTACTTATTCTATTCTGAAAGACTAGGGCTGCATGTGGAGAAATCTAACATTAGTGTTCAGGGTAAATAAGCGATTAATAAAAATAATTCAATAAAATTGATTCATTAAAGATACAAACGGTTCAATTTCGAATGCCTGAATGCTTTAAAAATAACTATAAAGTGACAGCCTTAAACAACCTCTATCAATCAATGCTAATTATAAGATCTTCAGCATCTTGTGAGCTGATGTAAATGTTAGTTAAATGAGTACCTTCAGTCATTTTCATGTCCTAGATCAAACTATAGGATACAGCTTTTAGGTGTTCTTGCGTTTGCATGCAGTCACATGCACGTGTGCGGTGTTTTGGTTGTTCTTCAGTCTGTTGTTTTTGTTTTGCACCTGTTACTAATACGACAGTCAAGAGCTCTTTTGTTGGCCAAGTGTGTGTGTGCCTGTGTGTGTGATCCGCTCAGCAGATTGTTGCTGAATGACTCCTCAATCTGATGATGACTCATTTCCAAAGCCCTTCCCAACTTTTAACCGTTAATACTTCTGATATAATTACTGCACTCTTGAGATTTTTGATCAGGTTGGGTTTCTTTTTGAAGTGAGTCACTCGAGTGACGTCTCCGATACTTGAAATGAGAGAGCGAGTGGTTTTATGGTTTTGAACCCTTCTGTTATTTTCAGTTTTGAACTGTTCATTTTGGTTATAGTTAAAATGAGTAGGGATTTTTTGGCAGGCCATAATCATAATAGTCGCACATCAAATGTGTTTGTATTTGGAGTGTTTGCTTCAAAATGGTCTGAAATGTAATGCTGATGGGTGTCACTTCTATGCCTTCAAGCTAACTTGCAGAAAGATTGATCACCTAAGATCATAATAATTCAAACACCCACAAAGTCTAATTAAATGACAATCAATCTTCTTACAATTAAACTTTTGAGTACGTAAAATGACTTTATACATTTATATTCTGTATTCACTCTGCTGCTGAAATAGATAGAGCAGTTGTCATTAAGTTATTTTTTTCTGGATTAAGTCTTACTTGTTTTATTTCAGCTAGAAGCTTAAATTTAGGATTAAAATTATTAGCTCCTTTAAGCTATGTTTTTTTCCCCGATAGTTTAAAGAACAAACCATTGTTATACAATAACTTGCCTAAGTAATTACCCAAGCCTGCCTAGTGTCACTTTAAGCTGTATAAAAGTATCTAGTCAAATATTATTCATTGTCATCATGGCAAAGATAAAATAAATCAGTTATTAAAATGAGTTATTAAAACTATAATGTTCAAAAATGTGTTAAAAAAAACCTTTTCTTCGTTAAACAGAAATTTAACTGGAAGAAATAAACCGGGGGGCTAATAATTCTGACTTCAACTGTACACCAGTAATCAAATTATTTGTGTTAATCTGATTAAGACAATAATATGAATAAGGTGTTTACATGAGTTGCTTTTTGAATGTTCTTTTCATGAACCTGCTTTACATATCCGCTTGTTAAGTGGTGATGTGTTGGTGATGTATATAATACTGTTTCCTGGTCCAAGCCGCCATTCATTTAAGTTGAGAAATCATTCGTTTATGATCACTTTTTATTCATATCACACATTAAAGTTAATTTTACATAAAGTCATAGTGTAAACAATAATCTCTGGGCTTGTTACATAACAAATACCAACATTTTTACAATTTATAAAAAAATGAATCACTTTCTAGCCATTGGATATTAGGCATGGACGTATATATTGCGATCGTTTTCAAAAGTATTAAATCGCTTTGTAAACGTTTATTATTACCATTTCATGGGTCTCCCCATTCAGTTGAATAGAGCGCTTGGACCCGAAAGCCAATTCGCGTGACGTCACACTTAACAAACGGATAGCACACAGATCCACTACCATCATTGTGTCACCACGCTATCCACATTTCCTCTGAAATTTCATGTAATTTTGGGTGTGTCATTTTTACTTTTTTAGATTTAACTGCAGTTTCACTTTCATTCAGGAACATTTCATTCATAACCCCCCGGACAAATGAGACATTATTTGTACGAGGGAAGGAAGAGTGTTGGTGGAAGAGTGTTGTTTTAATGGAATTTCATAGCGCACACCATATGAAAAAAAAAACTCTGCATTTTGCTGCGTATATGTCTGTGACTTTACTGACTTGATAAGTGCCGAGAATAGTGTCAAACAGTCGTGTGCATATGAAATATCCTGTGGCAAAAAAAGTGTGGCAAAAATCCTACACATGACGGTAATAGTTTGATTAATGTGTTTACATGTCTGTACACTTCAATTATGCGACTAAAATCTGCGTACTCCACATCGGATTTCTGTTTAGTTCGGTTACAATCTTAATCACATTAAATAATCAAAAAATGCTGTTTACATTGTAGACTCTTTATCAGAGTATTGTTTTAATTGCATTAAAATCTAATTATTGGTGTCTATGCAACGTGCTAAGTAACAATGTTATAAATGGCAGCTTTTAACCTCTGGGTGTCCGCGGTGTCTTAAAGTATTAAACGTTGATAAATCAATTATGAGAAAATTAAGGCCCTTAAAATGTGTGGACATGTAACATGGTGGTGGGTGAGGAGATTCTCCCTATGTGTAAAGCGCTTTAAGTGTCCAGGAAATAATATACGCTATATAAATGTAAGGAATTATTATTATTATTATTATTAATAAACAAACAAAAAAATCTGAACTGCAAAATATAAACTCAGAATTCTGTAATTGATTGTAAATGTTGCTGTTTGTTTTTATCATTGGCAGAAACAGTCTTCCATATTTTAAAGATTCATTCAAAAATACTTATGGCCCAGTGATCAAACAAGTCAATTAAAGAGTTATATATTAACAAAGTAATAAATAATAAAGTTATAAAGTTTTCTATTAAAAATTAAATCAATGTATTTTGGATGTTAAATAGACTGCAAAACCTAACATCTGACTACCTTTATATAATAATAAAAATCGAATCCTTATTTTTACCCAGACTCATGCATGTCTGCTGCAAAATGTTCATTTTTGGATGTTGTATTTCAAGCTCACACACATCTCCAATATCAGCGCAGTCACAGTGATATGTTGTTTTTTAATATGCTTTTACACCATATTTTGGACTGGGTCAACAGCACATTGGTTATTATTACTCATATTCTGAGCTGAGCTTGTTCTTTTTTTTAGAGTCACAGTTCAGTTTCACTGTAGTCTGGCTGAGCTCAATGGCTTTGCTTTGTCCCCGTTTGCTTGTCTTTACACGTTTGACTCTGAGAAAAGCCATGTGATGATATACTGTACTATAGTGCCTAAAGCCATCTCTCTAAAAGCCTGTAGGGAATAATCCGCTCTGAGGTTTTGCTGATCAAAAGGCCAGCTCAGCTGATGTGGCGCTGATCAGATGTTTCTGCTCTGTGTTCAGCTGATGTGTTCAGTTCTGTCTGATGGACTTCCAGAACAGATTTAGGCACGGTTTTTCTGACAGTTCAAATGGGTTAAGTTTAGCTGCTATGTTAGCTGAGACATCATGGTGTTTGCTGACATGAGTTATTGTCTGTTTGCATAAATATAGCATAACGCAGGGACAGTTTGAAGGAATTGTTCACTCAAATAAATGTTTAGTTGTTTCAGTTCTAATTTTTTTAAATTTTTTTTTATTTTATCATGCCATATTAAAAATAAATGTTGATTGGAGTTTTTAATTAAAAGTTAAATAATAAATAGTGAAGATAATAATTTAAGTTGTCATATAACTAAACAAATCATTAATCAATATATAAAATGAATTAAAAGAGAAATTTATTTAACTTGTGTTATTACAAATAATAATATCTTAATTAGTTTTAACATTTTAAACACTAAAATACTTTTAAAGTAAATTTTCTAATTATTTTCAAAATGGTGATGGTCATTAATGTGCTATATATAACACTACCCTGTGTGAAAGCCTTTATTAAAATATTACTTAACTTTGGCTTATCACACCTGAGTTCAATTTATTTAGCAACATCCAGTCCTGATTACTGCCACACCAGTTTGCAGTCAAGAAATCACTTATATAGGACCTGCTAGACAGAGTGAAGTAGACCAAAAGATCCTCAAAAGCCAGAAATCATGCTGTGTTCCAAATAAATTTAAAAACAAACAAGCAAGAAAATAATCGACATCTACCAGTCTAGTACAGGATATAAAAAGTTAAAAAGCCATTTCTAAAGCTTTGGGATTGCAACGAACCACAACAAGAATCATTATCTACAAATGGCAAAAACATGGAACAGTGGAGAACCTTGCCAGGAGTGCTGTGTACCAAAATATCCTGAAGAACAATGCCTGGCCATCTGATCTCAACCTGAAACATTCGGCAACATGACAATGATCCGAAGTACACCAGCATGTCCACTTTTGAGTGGATGAAGCCCTTTGATGGCCTGATCACAGTCCTGATCTGAATCCGATTGAGATGCTGTGGTGTGACCTTGAACCACCAATGTAGCTGAGTTATGACAATTCTGCAAAGATGAATGGACAAACGCAGGCTCATTGCAAGTTATCGAAAAGGCTTGATTGCAATTGTTGCTGCTAAGCGTGGCTCAACCAGTTATTATGTTTAAGGGGCAAGCACTTTTCTTGCAGCACTAGTTAGTTTTGTATTTCGTTTTCCCTTAATAATAAAAATCTTTATTTAAAAACTGCATGAGAGACTTGTGTTCTCTCTAACTAGTATTTACTATTTACAAACATCAACAAACAAAAAAAAGAAATCAGTAAGGAGCAAACACTTTTTCACACCACTGCATGTATATGTATTAATTATAATCAAATAAATTTAAAAGAAACGAGAAAAAAGTTTAAAGTACACTTCAGCAATTAGTTTTATGTTTATGTAATCAAAAAGAAAAAAAACTAGTTTGAGCATGTTTTATTGGTAGTTATTTGTTATTCATTTAATTTAATTAATTCCACTGAACAATGTGGACATGTGAGTCATGTGAGTAAACAATTTTGATAACTATTCCTGTTAGAGGGTTTGCCCCCAAAAAAAATTCCCTCAAAGCACCAAACCAGTTTCATAGTTCCATTTTTATGAAAACAAAAGCAGAAGTGTAACTCCAATTAATCCACAATGAACTACTTTCACTTCCCATCAACTTTATCTTAACCATCGGCAAAAAAAAAAACATGACTGAAAGCTTCCGCTGTCCTTATAGTTTCTGATCCCAGAGGAGCTTTCAGTGTTTATCAGTGCCGGATGAGTTGATCTGAGCTGCTAAACAGTTTATTCCTGTCACACTTTATCAAAGATATTCTGCAAACTCCAACAGGAGAAAAAAAACGATTTCAGGATCCAAAAATTGCTTTCTTTTAGAGGAGCGAAGGGAATTGTGATTTCAGCCTTCTGGTACAGCGTGAAAAGAAGGATGCATTCCTTTCCAAAGATAAACATGGCAGTCGTTTGGGTAAGAAAACCTTGTGTTTATGCAGGCCGTGGTTTTAACGTTCTGACCCTGAGCTTGAAGGCCGTTGCCTTTTGTCACAATTAGAGGAGCCTGTTTGCCAAATGATGTCTTGGCGCCAAATGACTACATACAGTTGAAATCTGCTGCTGAAACTTGGGCTAATTATCATTTGGAGAGCTGTTCACCTCAAATAAACTCTGCTGAGTGTCTTGGTTGTGGTATTTTGGACAGGCTATGCAATTTTTTTTTTGGTGCATATGGTGTTTTACTTGCTTACCCTCATGTTATTTTAATATTATTGAGTTGTATTATATAAAGTTTGTTCTATTTATATTATGATTTCTTTATTCTCCTCTCATTCCAAATAATAAAATAAATTGAAAGCAAATCTTTTCACAGTATTTGACATTTAGTTTTCATTGTCAGGGTCAGAAAAATGAATATCATGATTTATCAATGTTGGTTATCAGCGTACAAATACAAGTTATGAGTGAGCTATCACTTATCGGTATTGGCCAAGATGTCCCTAAAAATCCCTACATGTCAGATGTAAATGATTTTGGGAAAGGAAAGATGTAGTTGTTTTGTATTTTGTTTTTGCAATAGTACAAAAAATGTGTTTATCAGCCGATAAATCAGTTATCAGCATCCAATTATAGCAATATTATCTGTTATCAGCAATAGATATCAGCTACCAGTTAGTTTTGAAAAGAAAAGATGTACATGTGTTAGATTTTTATTTTTGTAAAATGACTATACATTTATTAATCAGCCAATATATCGGTTATCGGCATCAAATTATAGCAATATTATCGGTTATCGGGCCTAAATATCAGCTACCAATTAATTTTGAAAAGGAAAGATGTACGTGTTGGTTTTTTTTTTTGTAGAAAGACTTTAAAATGTATTTATCAGCCGAAATATCGGCTTTTGGCATCCAATTATAGCTATATTATTGGTTATCAGCCCTAGTTATCAGCTATCAATTAATTTCAAAAAGAAAAGATATACGTGTGTTGTATTTTACTTTTTTGTAGAAAGACTTTACATTTATATATCAGTCGATATATCGGCTATTGGCATCCAATTATAGCAACATTATTGGTTATTAGCCCTAGATATCAGCTATTAGTTAATTTCGAAAAGGAATAATATACATGTTTTATTTAATTTGTTGTAAAAAGTACAAATAAATGTATTTATTAGCATTTATATCGTTATTAACTCTCAAAATATCGAAATAAATTTTTGATATCGGGCCAAAGTTTCTATGTTGGTGAATCCAGGGAAGAGTTTTTCTAATATTAGCTCATCGCAGTGTCTTGTCATGCAAAGCATAATCTAGCTTTCACACTCTGCAGTAATTTATCAGTTGCATAATTATAGCTGGTTTAGTAAATCTTCTCACCAGCTTCATGCTGTATGAAGAAATTCTCCCATGTCCTTCAGAGCTAATGTGTTCCAGATAAGACACTTGTGGATTTGCCCACTGCATTTTTGAATTTGACTTTTTAAACCCTCACTCTGCCTCCACATTGCTCACAATAATGAATTGTTGGTGCATTATAGTGTACTGTGTCTTTAAAACCCAGGTACTTTTTTGTTTATTTATTTTATCGTTTAAATTTTTAAATATTGTTTTTATTATTTTTACATACTTTATTCCCTTTAATATTTTGATTGTAAACTCTCCTTTTTATTTCCATTATTGATTTTATAATAAGATTACCACAAAACTATTTTGCTATAGACAACAAGGACTTCAATGCACAACGAAACTTAAGGCCCCGTCAGCAATTTGGCCAATATCCATCATGTCCAACCCTTATAAAAACATGACCAAACTGTGAACCCAATGTTTTTACTTCCTTTTTAAAAAAAAACAGAAACATCCCCTCACAAATTTCTGCTGAAATTAAACCGAATTAAACCCAAATTGAGCTTGCTTATGATTTTTTTGTCATTCTTAAATTAATTTTGCATAAACAAAAACAAAAGTTTAAGCAAGCTATTGAGTCTTTTAATGTTTATTAAGCAAGGCCAATTGAGTTGGAATGGAATAATACAATAACACTGGGTGTAATCTCAAATTCTCTTCCTTTGTCTTTTCTCAGCTGACTTCTGCAAAGTAAATGTGTGTTTGAATGGAGGTACCTGTGTGTCTGGAGCAGAAAAAGATTCCTACATCTGCATTTGTGCTGACGGCTTCACTGGAAACACCTGCAACGAGACTCAGATTGGTAACAGTCTTATATTTAAAACAGACTACTGTAAGAATGGGCAATTGTGTTCCAATTTTCTGACAATTTCTCTATTTAACATACAATATTTTCTGGTATTTATAGCAATAATGATATCAATGATGATGATTCATGTGTATCCAATTAGATATATAAAATCCTGCATTTTTAGAGAGAATTATTATTTTTAGCGAATTATTATCTAGAAATATTATCTTTATCAAGTTTTATGAACACACATGTAATGTATTATCTGTTTTAATCATACTGATATAAACATATAGAGAGCATCATAACAGTTGAATCTAAAGTTAAGCTTGGAGGGCTGGTGAAGCCATGAGAATCATAGGGAAAAGGGAATACCGATTCTTACAATCTCTCAATGAGCCATAAGTTTGGGACAAAGACATTAAAATATTAGCTGACCTCTCGCACAGTTTATTTTGCGAGTAACTGCCTTTCGGTCGACAATACAGGTTGCATTTGTGCAGATACAGTTTACCTTTATTTTACATTAATTAGATTTTTTAATATGTAATATTTGTGTTGATGATTGAATGATTGTGTTTATTTGTGTTTTTTAAGTCTGATTTTGTTCAGTGTATGCAAATGTGGGCTTAGAGTCCAAGACAAATTTTCCCATTGGGGACAATAAAGTGTAAACAAACAAACAAAACAGCAATAAAGACGTCGAGCAGTAGCTGTTTCTTAAAATAAATTAAAAGAAGTTAAAAACACTTATTACACAGCTCTCTGAATAACTTGACTCTGATTGGTCAATCAGAACATTTCAAGGAGTTTTGAGGTAGATTAATCTAATAACATAGGTTCATTCGGGTACTATGAATTATTACGACTGTTAGTGAATACGTTTATGTATATATTTATCTGTCACACCACTGTTATTGACTGTTTTGCACCTTTTTATGACTAAATAATATTATTATTATTAATAAGAAGTCATTCAATTTAAGAAAGTATTTTTCTTTCTGTAAGCTTTAATTTTATAAAAGGTTAGTAAATTATTACAGCATGGATCTTTGAAGTTTTAGAAAAATAAGTATATTTATAATGCAATGTTAATCAATATATCCCTTATTGAAATTAGTATGATTTTTTTTTCTGATTTATGCGATATTAAACTACACCTGGTTGTTATTTCAAACACTCAACTGATGAAACGAAGTAAACTTGGATTAAAAGTATGCCAGCAAAATGTTTTTGTAAACAGGCTGCAAAACTGTATCGCACGCTTTTAAGTTCCAGATTGTAGGCTTTTTCCTCTTGCCCATCTCTTCAGTACAGTTATTCCAGCATTGTACCCACTAAGGCTAGTCATTTCTCATCTAATTTTTTCTCCCAGGCCCCTGCAACCCAAACCCCTGTAAAAATGATGGCGTGTGCGAGATCATCTCCAACTCTCGACGAGGAGACGTTTTCAGCGAATACATCTGCAAGTGTCCAGTGGGCTTCGAGGGAATCCACTGTCAAAACAGTGAGTCCTTAATTCCAGACTGTTAGATGTGTTTCATGCCAAATGAGCATAACGGGTGTCTGTAATCACCATTGAGAATTATCCAACATGAAAATCAAATCTAAAGGCACTTTTTGTACTTACTATTACGATAATCCCATCCACTTTAAGCAATATTAAACTGTAGTGGAAATGCAAAGTGATCTAGGCAAAACCAAACCTAACCATACCATAATGTGGCTTCATAAATCACATTAATAATACAAATTGTTTAGGCATGAATATTGTAATTTCAAATGCATAAAATGCTCACTGCATGTTAAAAAATAAATAAGTCAGTTAAGTTCAATAAGTATTGAAAGATTAGCATTTCAAAATAATAGTCCCCTTGATTTTCAGCGTTCGATTTTTGGTTAAACAGGGTCAGGCATTTCTGTGTGGAGTTTGCATGTTTTTCCCGTGTTCGCGTGGATTTTCTTTTGGGTGCTTCAGTTTCCCCTACAAGTCCAAAGACATGCGCTACAGGTCAATTGAATAAGCTAAATTGTTCGTAGTGTATGTGTGTGAATGAGAGTGTATGGGTGTTTCCCAGTGATGGGTTGCAGCTGCACGGGCAGCCCATGTGTAAAACATATGCTGGATGAATTGGCAATTCATTCCGCTATGGTGACCCCTGATTAATAATGGGACTAAGCCGAAAAGAAAATGAATGAAAGTAAGAGGGGTTGAAGCTTTGCAATACTAGAATTTCTTGTGTTAGTTTGCCTCTTTTACAATGAATTGTTTGTTGTATTGCTCATTTGTATGTAAATTAAAATTATTGGATACATTTTTGGCAAGTATCGGCAAAATAGAATTGCACATGGTAATTAAAGGTGCAGTAGGTGATCTGCCAAAGCCACATCTCCTGAAAAACGAACGCGCACCTTTAAAATGACAGTGGATAACCCACTAGATCATGATATTCGCCAGTTAGAAAAATTTATTATACTTTATAATACTACAGTTCCCAACGAAAAACTGCATTATATTGAGCATGTTTTCAGTTGTGTAGTTAGCAAGCAAGACTTGATGTGCAATATTTCATGCATGCAAGGATCGCTGCTCTCACTCTCTCACACTTTGTCCTAAAGCGACTACTGTATGCTTTGTGGTTGGCCATCAGGGTGCAGAAATTACACTCATTACTAAGCCCTACTTGCATTTCAGGGCGATCTTTCAGACTAGCATGGTAAACAAGCGCATCACAGGTTGTCATTGTGCAAAAATGAAATAATGTGAATTTAGAACTAACTTCACTTCAGTAAAGCAGGCTGGGTGAAATAGTGCTATTTACTGATGTTTTGTTGTTAAACTAAATAAAATCTACATTATTGAGGCTGAAAAAGTCCCTTATGAAACTGAAAATAGATACATCAACCTTTCGCTGAAAGATTTTAGTGGCTGAACAACACTTCTGTACATATAACCCAGGGGTCACTAACCCTGTTCCTGGAGAGCTACCTTCCTGCAGAATTCAGTCCCAACCCTGATCAAACACACCTGAACCAATTAATAGTACCTAAAGCAGCACTTGATAATTACAAACAGGTGTGTTTGGTCAGGGTTGCAACTAAAATCTGCAGGAAGGTACAGTAGCTCTCCGGGAACAGGGTTGGTGACCCCTGATATAACCCATTCGTAAAGCAATAAAATCTACATAGGCTTTGCTTGACTAAAATTGTTTCAAAACAGAACATTACCTGTCTAAGAGAAATACTTCAGCCATGGTGTCGTCCTTCCTCCAGCATGCAAAACTAACTCCAATATTGATTCAGGATTTTAAAAAGTTTTGATTCAGCATTTGTTTTTACCAATGTGACTCTCTGTCTCCTGTGCACATGAATGCGGTGCATGTGCACACGCTAATGGCAGATCTGCATGAACGGTTGCAGACGTACAAATCTACAGTTGTTGACAGCCAGTTTCGGCTATATATATCAGAATTATGGAAATTGTCAGCCCAACACATTTTAATTGGATGATTTTTAGTCTTATGCCTTACTCAGAATATAAAAATACATATAAATACATATAAATACATTTAGATCATGTACTTTAATCATTAGTATTGGAATGTGAAGAGACTTTCCACCTGCACAACCAAAATCTTCTTCTTTGCAACGTTTTAAATAAGTAGCTTTTTTATTTCCTACAAACTTTGCCTGGTAAAATCTTTGATGAAATCACAAGTTATAACCCCGCTTTTTTTTTAATCTGCAATGGAAGACTACCTCATCACATGCAGCTGTTCTCTTTAGAAATGTGTGACTAATTATTTCACCAAGCACTCTGGTCTATGTCAATCCCAGAAGCTCTCAGGATGTAATGAGGGCAGATGGCCGAACTTCCGCTATGTTAACAGATGCATCTGTTAAGACGGCAGAAAAGCGCTTCAGTCTCTGCTGTCATCTGTCTTTGGCTGAGGGGTGAACAGACCTACAGCCCTCAGCGCAAAACATAACAAAAAAACAAAACAAAATGGCCAAGTCATGTCTGCATGGCTGCTCACACAGACCCACAGTTTAGTTAAATAACATTTGTGTGATACTAAAATGTACTTTGATTTGTTTATTTAATCAGCATGACCTGCATTAGCAACCAAATTTACTCCTAATTATGAAATGCAAGTAGGTTAGCTGTTATGCTGTTGATTGAAAGTGGCTAAAAAGGTGGGCTTTCAAGATGGGGCATTGGTGATGAAGTAAATTTAGTTTTTTGTTATAGTTAAAATCTTCTATTTTAATGTTGTGCATTTAGTTTTTTTTGTCATTTTGTTTTTTAAAATGTTTATTACTTTTTATTTACTTTGCTTTTATTTTGTTTTCTATTTATTTAATTATTTACAGACATTAATTAAACATTTCGGTTCGTCATTATGCATAAAAGCATTTTATTTTGCTGAAGTGTTTGAATTAATAGCATTAAAGCACAGACATTTTAAAATAGGAGTCACACTCTATTCATTGGATTATTTATTGAATTTAAAATATATTTTTTTAATTAAGTGTTTAGTTACACCTGTCCAACTGCTCGTTAACATAAATTTCTTATCAGCCAATCACAGGGCAGTAACTCAATACATTTAGGTATGTAGACATGGTCAAGATGATCTGCTGCAGTTCAAACTGAGCATAAGAATGGGGAAGATAATTTAAGTGACTTTGAACGTGCCATGGTTTTGGGTGCCAAACGGGTTGATCTGAGTCTTTCAGAAACTGCTGATCTACTGGGATTTTCATGCACAACCATCTTTAGGATTTACAGAGAATAGTCCAAAAAGAGCAAATATCCAGTGAGCGGCAGTTCTGTGTGCACAAATGCCTTGTTGAAACCAGAGGTCAGAGCAGAATGGCCAGACTGGTTCCAGTTCTCAATCCAATAGAGCACCTTTGGCATGTGGTGGAACTGAAGATTCGCATCATGGATGTGCAGCTGACAAATCTGCAGCAACTGCATAATGCTATCATGTCAAAATAGACCAAAATCTCTGAGGAATATTTCCAGTATCATGTTGAATCTATGCCACGAAGGATTAAGGCAGTTCTACCAGAAAGACCAGGGAGATAATTATCATATTGAATTACATTTTTTGATTAGTATTATTTAACAAAAGTATTATTTAACAAAACATAAGACTTCTTTAGCGTAGCTTGGTTTGAAAGCTTTTAGATTTCAGCTATGACTGCCGAGGACGAAGGCAGGGACTGAGCCTCCCCCCCTTCCTCAGACAGGGCAAACCTGGTTTAGGTGGGGAGGATGGTGGGTGAACGTCTGCATCGGTGCCTGCAACCAAATGAATGAAATGAATGGACCGCTTATATAGATTCCTTGTTTCTCTATTTCTCTATTTCTCTCTATTTCTCTTGTTTGGCTATTGGTTGGAACGAATTGTGATGAGTGACATGGCATTAGATCTTCCTGGTAGAACTTGGAAAAACTACATTTCTGAAAGCAAAAGAGGGTCCAACCCAGTACTAGTAAGGTGTATAAAGTTGCCAGTTAGAGTAATATTAAAAATATCTTAATTATGCAATAAATTGTATTTGATTTTCTAATTCCGTGTAAAATTTTTATTCTTTTTCGGCTGCCTCATTACAGAAAAGAAAGACTAAGAACATTATGTTGTTCAATATCTAGATTTTCTATCAATAATATAATAAAACAAACACCTTTTTAAATAGTACATTTCAGTGTCATTTCACCTCTTATTCATATTAGTATGCATAATGTATTTATTTTATTTGTGCATTTCTTTAAAATGTGCTGAATTAGATTTGGAAAGCGCTGCAGAAATTGATCAGGTAGGAAAATTAGTTCAGTTTTGGTCAGGTGTTATGTGCCTATTCCCATTTCACTTTAATTTTATTCAGTATCTTGAAGAGTCAGGGTTTCACAGATTTGACCAAGTAAACTTGTCATCTTACATGTTAAGAAATTAATCTTTAGGGAGACAAAAGATAAGCCAGAAATCCTTCCCTAATTGAATGTTGCTTTTCCACGCTATACATTACAGAGAGCATGAATTGTTCAGTTCACCACTAAACCTCCTTCACATTCACTCTGATTATGGAGGACATTTTGACTTCGGTGCCAGCTTTCCCGGCTCTTGATAGCAGGGTTATGATGTTTTGACTGGGTTTGGTTCAGCATGCGGGCTCATCTGCAGAGCTCGGCTGGAATGTGGCTAGATTAGCAAAGCGATGACGTTAAATTGACTGTTTAGAAGCTCTTTAATCCCTCAGGGAGATGTCTAAATCAGGCTTGGGTGATGGCAAAGATTGCAGAGTACATACTAACACACAGTGTAGTCTACTGCCAAACATAGTGGCAGTTCAAATGAAAATATGACTAGCGTAGCACACCCACGCTGTCGCGCACTAGCCTTGTTGCTGGGGTAAAAAGGCAAGTGGAGGAGGCGAAGTAAATGAAGTCCACACACATCCTCTGCTCACAGCTGCCAGAAATGTTTCACTGACAGCATGAAATTGGTCTGAAAGCCCGGCAAGAGGCCGTGAAATGTGTGTCAAAAGCTTTTACGCAGCGGTCACATTAGCTGAGGCGATTGAAATAGAAACCTGCTGTAGGATTTAAACACCTCTTTTTTGTGTCAGAGAGTTAACGAAGCGCTCGATTCAGGCGTCTGAAGCTAGCCGGCTAAATTGGTGCTGCCCTTCTGCTACTGTGGTGTAATTTCCCCATTTTCCACTGAATAAGAGCTTGTTTTCTCACTCCAATTTCGCACCTCTAATTGCTGTATTTTGCCTCAACCAGCGTCTTTATTTTGCTTTTTTCCCCTCAGCAATCTTTTTCAGCATTGCGGTCAAGGGATTTTAATGTTGTTAAAGGTTAAGCGTTCACAGCAGTGCTTTTTTTTTGTATAATTTTTGTACTGTTAATATGTTTTTATTTTCATAATTTGCTTATATCTTTATATTTTTAGCTTTGACTTTAGTTTAAATTTAACAATTGTGTTTTATGAATATTGTTTTCATTTAGATTTTTGTATTTCAATCTGAAAATCATACACTTAAAACAGTTCTTCAAAAATAAATAAATCCCTATAAGAGCAACTAAATATTTACTCGTCCATATACTCCTACAATAACAAATGCTTTTACCTGGTTTGAAATGAAGCAGGATAAAGCACAAGCTTTAAAAAATTCTAGTTTTAAAAATGTGAATTTTATGTCATAAATTGTTTGTTTAGTTTGTAGTATATTTTTGAAATATTATTTGTAATATTTAATTTAATAAGCGCTATCCACTGTGCCACCGTGCCACCCTGATTTGAACATTTAGAAACTAAATTACTAAAACTAAAAACAAGAAATAGTGACTGTAATGCAGAATACAATCGAAAGTGCTATATACAGTGGGTATAGAAAAGAATCACCCCCCTTTAAAATAATAAAATTGTTGCATTGTAGCCTGAAATGAAGACAGACACAGTTTTGTTTTTATCTAGGTGTAATTATTCAGTACAGTGTATAACATCTATGTAAAAGATATAACACCAACATGTCAGAAAACAATTAACAAGCATAAATCACTCTGTTGTGAAAAGGATCACCCCCCCCTCCTAAAAATTACTGGTAAACTCAATCAGGTGTAGCTAATCACCTTCTTAATGACTCACAATGCCATTTCACTTTCATTGTTGGTCAATTTGATTAGCTCAGCATAAAAATAGCTTTATTGTAGCATTTCAACCCTAGGTAGTGCAACTGAAGCAAACCATCAACTATGGGTGGCAAGGCATTGTCAAAAGATCTCAGGGATAAAGTTGTGGCCAGACACAGGTCAGGGGAAGGATACAAAAAAATTTCAAAAGCTTTATTAATGCCTAGAAGCACAGTGAAATCCATTATTAAGAAGTGGAAGGTATTTGGTACAACACAGACCCTTCCTGGATCAGGACGTCGCTCTAAACTGTATGAAAGAGCCAGGAGAAAACTGGTCAGAGAGGCAACCAAGAGGCCTACAACAACTCTGAAGCAGTAGCAGGAATTTATGTCAAAGAGTGGTTATTGTGTGCATGTGACAACAATATCAAAAATTCTCCACAAATGTGGCTTGTATGGCAAGGTTGCATGAAAAAAGCCTCTTCTTAAGAAAAGCAACATAAAGTCGAGACTGAGCTTTGCCAAAATGCACCTAGAAGATTCCGAGGCCACATGGAAAAAAGTGTTATGGTCAGATGAGAAAAAATTTGAATTATTTGGCCTCAACACCAAACGATATGTCTGGCGGAAATCCAATACAGCTCACTATCCAAATAACACCATACCTACCGTAAAACATGGAGGTGGAAATATCTTGTTATGGGGCTGTTTCTCTGCAGCAGGAACTGGAGCACTTGTCAGGATAGTTGGAAAAATGGATGGGGCAAAATACCGACAAATTCTTGAGGAAAATCTGCTGCCCTCTGCCAGAAAGTTATCATTGGGAAGAAGGTTTACTTTCCAACTTGACAACGACCCAAAGCACACAGCAAAACTGACCACACAATGGTTAAAGGAGAAAAAGGTGAATGTCCTGGCATGGCCAAGTCAGAGTCCAGACTTAAACCCCAATGAATATCTGTGGAATTACTTGAAGATTGCAGTCCACAAACGGACACCATCAAATTTAACTGAACTTGAACAGTTCTGCAAAGAGGAGTGGGCTAATATTGCAAAGTCTAGATGTGCAAAGTTAGTAGAAACGTATCCCAACAGATTAAAGGCTGTAATTAAAGCAAAAGGTTATTCAACCAACTACTGAAACAAGGGGGTGATTCTTTTTCCAACCCATTGATTTCGTTTTTATTTGTTCATTTTTTTTAGACATGTTGGTGTTATATATTTTGGTTGTGTGTTATAAGTTGCACCAAGTAAATACAGTTTGATAAAACAAAACTGTGTCTGTCTTCATTTCAGGATACAATGCAACAAAATGTAATTATTTTAAAGGGGGGTGGTTCTTTTCTATACCCACTGTAGCGACTGTGATGTTGTGCATTCGGTCAAGCAATCACACGACAACATTACAGTATCAGAGAGAGGTAAAAGCCTTCCTTTGTGCCTTTCCAGCTTGCCTTGTCTTTTGGATGCCCCAATTTCACTGTCACATGCATGTGGAGATCTGCTGACCTTGCGTTTTATCGATTTGGATGATGCTGCGGCTGACATAAGATTGGGTTTCATATTATGTAGCAAGATATTGATGTTCTCAGAGTAATACAATACACTGCTTTGTTGAATTTCCACTCTGTCTCATTTGCAATCATTTGCTGTTTCACAATAACCTAGATTCTGTAGCTTTAGTCTTTGTTGCAGTGTCCGAAGTACACACTTTATTGTACTGAATACGCACTTATAGTGTACAGTTTTTCAATCGTGATAGTATTTTTTTTTAAATACTTGATGATATAATATTAATTAAATAAAATACCAATTAAGTGTAGTTACTTTTGTAACTTTGTGTTGCCTCGCATTCTAAAACCACCATAGTAAAATCATAATGCTAGCATGCTTAATGTTAGTTTATATGCTGTTTACAACATATAGCTTCCTCCGTATAGATATAAACAGTGAAAATATTTAAAACCACTCAACTGTTTAAAGTCCAGAAGTTGCTGCAGAGTTATATTTCAGTACGATGATGTGTTTCCAACTGAAATGGAATATTGAGAAGGGGGTGGGGTTTTGTTTTTGTGCTTCTTCACTCATTTTTACAACAAATAAGGACTACCATTGCAGAGTGGAAGCAGACGTTCAGATTTTGATTTATTTCAGTGGATTAACGTGTTTTGGCAGATTAATTAAGACTAACCGTGTGAGCTTAATTGCAAAACAGTCATTGTAAATAATTTTCATGCTGACTTTAAACCGTTTGTAAAAGTTGCAGTTAAACACAGATTCTTTAATGATAAAGTTAGCATTTGGGTTGTTGGTATTAGGAAATATACTTATAAACATTGGTCGGTAAATAGCTGGTTAGTGTCATGCTGAATGTGTAACAGAGTTGATAATATTAGCGTTATTAGTTTGTTGTGTTGTTGTAACTCAACGTTGGGTCAAATAAGGAAAAACCTATCTGTTGGACATATTTTTTTTAGTTAAATTGAAATAATTAATCATAATATTATTAATAAATAATTAAAATAATAACATTTGAGTTTTACCATTTTTTTAATGCTTTCATTCAATCTCTGGGTCTGGCGGGAAAACTTTTAGCTGAGCAGAAATCATTGAATCTGATTTGACCATTAGCATCTCGATCATGAAAATTTGACAATTGTTCTGTTTAAGGCTTTACTATTCTATGGTTACATTGTGTGCTAAGACCAATAGAAAATTAAAAGTTGCTATTTTCTAGGCAGATATGGCTAAGAACTATAATTCCTGTAATAATCAAGCAACTTTACAGCTATGGCTATAACAGGTGCAATGATATTTTGCATCGCTTGAAAAAAGTCACTAGCTAGGTTACAGTGCTGTGAAATTGCGGCTGCTACAGTCATGGTACAGCAGCAAATTCCCTTGAATATTTGCCAGAATGAGAGTAAAGTTCTGAGACATAGCCTAGAAAAGGGCAACTTTTTATTTTACTTTACATCTTAGTACACATTGAAACTTCAGAAGAGTCAAGTTTTAAATAGCAAAATTATCAACATCGTTTTTTTTTTTTTGAGATGCAAATGGTCAAATCCAATTGCATGATTTTATAAGTTAAGTTAAAAATGCTCCCACCCGATCTGTAGATCAGCTGAATGCATTAAAAAATTTGTTAAACTCAATGAATATGACATGAAATACATGGTATCCTGTAGTAAAATTATTTTAGAAGACATTTTAATTTAGAGAATATGTGAATATGCAAGTGTCACAGCATGAAATGTTTGAAGTTTGAAACTTTGAAATGTTGCTCAAGCAAATTCAGTCCAGTTGGGCTGTTTTAGGTTGTCCAGCTCTTAACACTTGGAGGGAAGTGTCGCCCGCTGACCTCTGGATGTTTGGAAGTGTTTCAGTGTGTCTGAGCTCTGCGTTGACCGTCTGCACTCCACAGATAATCCCCTTGATTTCCTTCAGTTATACTGGAATGTTACATTCTTCTGACTGCAATCCTTGCTTGTTTTCCCCACAGCGTATAATGCACTCTCTGGCATGTGAGGAGTGTTATGTGAGTCATCTTGTTGACGTTTTAGTGCATTTGACACAGTTTATATTTGAAGCATGTTCGTGATGTGACATGGTCCCTCGTAAATGGATTAGGGAACTTGCAGTCAGATGGTGTCCTGGTCTCCAATATCCTCTTAAAGAGCGACTGTAAAGATCCAGTCTTTCTGGGATTATGCTGTGTCATACACGTGTGCAAATGGGATTGCAATTCTAGGTTGCTAAAGATTTTAACTTGATGTCTGTCTGCCCTCAATTTTATACATCTGTACAACAGTATTACTGGTCAGAGATGTTTCTACTGGATTACGATGTAAACGTGGTGAAAATGCCAAATAAATTGGAATTATGCATGCAGCTCATATAACAAACGTTAAAATGAAAATGTTGCCTAGGCAAAATGTATGGCAAAAAAATATTTCAAAACAAAAAAAATCTATATTAATATTTCTATAATTTTAGATTTTTAAAGAAATACATATATATATATATATATATATATATATATATATATATATATATATATATATATATATATATATATATATATATATATATATATATATAAAATTATTTCTTTGGAAGTTTTTCTCTTATTTTTCTTGTTTTATTTTGAGTTTTGTGTGATAAAAAAAAATATTATATACAATAATATTGACAATAACAACAACCAAATGGCTACTTAAACAAATATTTTAATAGCAATGCAAAATATAATAATACTTGCGACCAACACATTATATATACAAACCAATTTTGTACAAAAACATTTTATCAGAACTATTTTCATCAAGACATTATTGATAGTAGATTTTTTTTGATAAATAATTTTTTGAACATTTTAAATATATGTATGATTGTCTTTTGTCTTTAGTTAATAATACAAGACATCCAATTTCATATCATACTAAATTGACAGGAAGTTGTAATTGCAGAATAAAGGCCCACAGGCATATCGACAGATAATAATATAAATCTGGATGTAATTCGAAATTTTCATCCATATGAGCCAGCGTTATTTAGAGGTAGTTAACTGGGAATAACATGTTGCGACTGATCAATTAGAAGCGAGCATTCCAGGCAGCCATGTGAGAAAAAATTATAACAAACTTTTAATAATCCACTTGTGGAAATAAAATGTCAGTATATGGGCCAGATAATCATGCATCATCACTCATTGTAAATCATAAAATTCTAATTCATGAATGAGCAGACTAAATTTTCATCATACTAAAAACCTTTTGCTGTCAAGTGTGTAAGACCTATTGGTTTGAAAAATAGGGACAGCCATTAAGTATATACAAAGTTGTTTTTGATGCTTGAAAAGCCCTTTTCATTTTTGACCCACATACTGTATATAGTATGTTCTTTACTTTAGACCAGGGGTGTCAAACTCAATTCCTGGAGGGCACAGTTTAGTTCCAACCCTGCTCCAACACACTTACCTGTAGGTTTCAAACAAGCCTGAAGGACTCAATTAGTTTGATCAGGTGTGTTTTAATTAGGGTTGGAACTAAACTGTGCAGAGCTGCGGCCCTTTTGGAACTGAGTTTGACACCTGTGCTTTAGACCTTTGTAGAAGCTGCATGCTACCAATGAGCGCCACCTAGAGCTCACATACCAAACTGTTTTGCTTTTTAAAACTTGATCTTTACAGGACTCTTCTGTTTGTTTCAGATGTGAATGACTGTGCGGGTCAGCCCTGTCTAAACGGAGGCACCTGTCAAGATCTTGATGGGGACTTCAACTGTAAATGTCCCTCGCCCTATGTTGGAAAACACTGCAATCTGCGTAAGTACATCAACACATGCACATTCACAGTTATAACATATTGGGCGTTTCAGTCGATGACTTCATTCAGCACACGATGTCTGTGTGTCTCCCCTGTGAATGCACTTATCACACTGTTTATCCATATGGAGCCTGTTTTGACTCTTCAACACTTCAATGTCTGCCAGGCCTGTAGACAGATATTAAATCAAAGGTATATTTTTCAAAATAATTCAAAAAATTTTATGAAAAGTTACTTTTAATAAGGTTGCTTAATGGATTCATGTTACCAGTACCAATACATGACCATATATGTTCTTCTAAACTTTGGGATTGTGAATTGATGGAATAGTAATACCTCTTAATATTTTCTTTTGTATTTTTCTTCTTCTTTTTTTTACATAGAATAAATTTCATAATTTATGTTCAAGAAAACAACACATGAACTCTCTTCTTTTACAAACCACATCCTAATATAAAGACTGGCATTTTAATTAACAAGCAGTTTCTGCAGCATTTGGCCCACTGAAAGCAATCACTGCGAAATGGAACTAAAAGATGCCATATTGTTGCAAATCATTTTAAATAGTGTTAATGAGGAATTCTTTTATATTTTGAATGAAATGTGTATCACTTAGGTACTTGAGCTCGGAGCAAGTAACTACTGAAAAAGGGATACAAACCTTGACTTATTCATGTTGCCAGATATTTGTTGAAAAAACAGCAGCTAATAATAAATCCAATTTAAAAAGTGAATTTACTTTGTTGACTTTAGAGACCTGTTGGTTTTAAAGTGATTAGTTGACTTTACTTTTAAATAAAAACAGTAAGTAAACCCATTGCATTAAAATTATTTAATAAATAAACAAAAATTAAGTCAACTTTACAGTTCTAAGTTCCAACTGGTTTACTCACTTTTAGGTATTTATTTTATATTTAGGTTTATTCATTTTTTTTAGGTAAAGTAATTAAATGCCTTTTACTATGTAACAATAATTACGAAAAACTATTTTAAAAAATAAAAAATGTTTTTCTTTTCTTAAAAATGTTCTAACTTGAATTGCTGTAAAAAACAATTGGAAACATGTATTTTCATTTATTCATTTATTCATTTTCTTGTCGGCTTAGTCCCTTTATTAATCTGGGGTCGCCACAGCGGAATGAACAGCCAACTTATCCAGCGTGTTTTTACGCAGTGGATGCCCTTTCAGCCACAACCCATCTCTGGGAAAAAATGTATTTTTTAAAGTACTTTATAGTATGTTGCCATATAGCAACAGCATCCAACAGTGGATCTAACTTAGAAATGTCAAATTTAAAACTTTCCTAAAATTAATAACTTTGTTGTTTAAAATGATTTAATTGGAAAATGAACAAAAGTATTATGTTGCCATAAACATATATATAGCTTTTAATAACTTGATTGGTTTATAAGTCAATATGGTTTGACTTCATAATTTGGTTTATAAATAGTAAGCCTATAGACCCTTAAAATAAGCAGACATGGCAACACTACACGTGTGCACAAACCATGATGTTTGGGTTGTCTGTGGTA
Organism: Danio rerio; assembly: GCF_052040795.2. Taxonomy (NCBI): domain Eukaryota; kingdom Metazoa; phylum Chordata; class Actinopteri; order Cypriniformes; family Danionidae; genus Danio; species Danio rerio. The sequence continues at coordinate 20,476,818 of NC_141045.1, forward strand.
TAATTCAAATTCCGAACAAAACGATATATGACTAGTAATGAATAGTGAGAATCAGCAGTTATTAAGAAATATTTAATGAAATGTTAAATAATAGTCAAGTCCCTATAAAAAAATTGTTTTACTAGTTTAATAAACACAAAAAATCTATTTTCTTTTATTTATAATTTTTATCTATTTTATGTGGAATTTTTGTCTAGATCTGCCACTGCAGACTGAAATGAATGAGCTAGCTTGCGAGGGACATCCATGTTGCCAGGTCCAGTTATTATAAGCATTTCATCATTTAACTTCTATTTTTAATTAAGTTATTCCGGCATTAATAAAGAGCCAAATTAAGGGCTGGGTTAGAGGTTCCAGTCTTTTTTGCAAAATACAAGATTTAAACTTAATTTTGAGTGAATTTTTCAAGGGATTGATTTTGCTGGTTTTTTAATAACAACATCTGACAGCACTGCACTTAATCTGACAGGTGGCACTCAAAAAATCTGCACAGATAGTCTATTACTGAGGAAACCACTTTTGGTAAGACAAAGGCAACGATCACCATGATATTATCTGTACGAAGTGGTTTTAAATATCATCAAAACAGATCTGTAAAACAGCAGAAATTACACTGGCCAGGATGAAGGCTATGCTATTTTATTAAGTTTTGAAGCTGCGTAGTTTTACATTTACAAATTACAAAGCCATGCTAAAATTCCTAAACATTCACAAAGAACAAGCTCTTATTTTTTATTCATAAACCAGTTCTTAATGAAAATGTTTACAGCAAAAAGTGTTGCCGTGAACCAACATTAAATATCTACATATATCCTGTCTACAGTCATGTCTGTGTCGCTTCTGTGACATATGCTCATCACACTGTCTCTCCATCTGTGAGTCTGTTTGTCTCTCGAGCATCTGCTTATGTCTGCTTCTTTTTCCCAGGATGCATCTCTCTGCTGGGAATGGAAGGAGGAGGAATTGCTGAGTCTCAGATCTCTGCATCTTCAGTGTACTATGGCATTCTGGGACTGCAGCGATGGGGACCCGAGTTGGCTCGGCTTAATAACAAGGGACTTGTTAATGCTTGGACCTCTGCAACGCATGACAAAAACCCCTGGATTGAGGTAAACATGTTTTTTTTCAGTTTGAGCACTTTTTTTGCTGTCTTCAGTAGTTTGTTGATGCTAGTTCTTGTTGCATATCCTGTTTTTCTGTTCTGACTGTAAAAAAAACAGCCTGGTCTGGTTTGTATACAGTTGACTGAACACCTCAAATTTATGTAGAGCTTTGGGAAAAAAATCACTATGATTAATAGTTATGTGTTTGAGTAAAACATAATTTTTGCTTTGTTCTGCAATCTACTTTTGACATTTTATCCAAACATAAATTAAAAAATGTTTTCTGCATAAAACAATATTTTATATTTATTTTAGACCACACAAAAGTAATATTTTTCTTTAGAAATGTAAAAAAAACCTGGTTAAAAACACTAAACACTTTATTTTTTCTTTTGAAAAAAATCATATTTGAAAGAAATGTTAGCAGACCTTTATAGAATAAAACCAAGATTTACATTTGACCCAATAAGTCCAGGACATCCAGAGAAATTGAGAATTTAAATATTAATTTTTCATAGGTGTATCTTGGTTATGACATTTAACTCACACAAACTATACGCATACACATTATAAAACTAATTATATGATGGGCTTTACTGGTAACATGCAAATTTGGGCTCCAAAAATTAACTATTGAAAGACTTATTTTAAATCTGGTTTTATAATAGGTCAACCTGCAGAGGAAGATGCGCTTCACTGGCATCATTACCCAGGGTGCCAGTCGCATGGGCACAGCCGAGTTCATCAAAGCCTTCAAGGTGGCGTCCAGTTTGGATGGAAGAACCTACACCATGTACAGACCTGAGGGCCAGAGCAAAGATATGGTAATAATCATTTTTTTTAAAATAAAATACAGTATTTATTATTGTGTAGTTATCTATATTATGAGTTGTCTTATTTTACAAACAAAATTTGCTGATACATTTAAACATTTGTCCAATAGAAAAATCAGTAAAAAAGAATCTAGCTAAAATAATTAATAAATTGTAAATAATAAAAAAGTAAATATAAAAAGAACAAATAACAGATTTAATACATCTAAAACCAACATAAAACACTAATAAGTTTGGAAATAAACATAATTAATTATTTCTAATGAAAATATTGTATACAAATGATGTATATGTAGTTTTATTTTATTTTTATTGCTGTTTGGCTCAGACCTCAGTCTGTCTACTGATGTTTTTTTCAACTGCGGGTGGATTTAGTTGGTACTTTGGACTGTGGGGGAAAGCGGAGCACCCGGAGGAAACCCACGCGAACGCAGGGAGAACATGCAAACTCCACAAAGAAAAGCCAACTGAGCCGAGGCTCGAACCAGCGACCTTTTTGCTGCGACAGCACCACCTACTGTGCCACTGCTTCGCCTAGTTGGTTACAGTTGAAGGAAAAAAATTCTAAATGATTTTCCTTTTTCAATCTCTAAAGTTTGTTTATTTCACTTCGCCTCCATAATTTTAAACATATTTTTAAGATGGATTTTCATAGTTGGAAAATTAAGGTCAAGGTATAATTTATTGTCTCCGATAGGAGAAAATAGTTTTATAAAAAAGGTTCTGCTGTACAGTGACACCAACAAGACATACATACATACACATTAAAATCTAGTAAAACAACAACATGTTAATTAAAAAGCCACGAAACGGCATTTGAAAAGTTACAGTAAAGGTCTTAAATTTGTCGTCCTTGCTATAATATAACACTGCTTAAGCATATTTAATAAATATAAAATATATTCATTGTGTCCTCCAGATTTTTGTTGGTAACATGGACAATGATGGGACAAAGACGAATTTGTTCGAGCCTCCAATCATCGCTCAGTTCCTCCGGATTGTTCCTGTGGTGTGCCGTAAAGCCTGTACTCTGAGAATGGAGCTGGTCGGCTGTGAACTCAACGGTAAAATCCTAATGACAACAACAACATTGCATGTTCTACATTCTTATGAATAGATTTATAGGAGCTAAAGCACAAAACACATCCAGTAGTATATGGTAAAACTGCTGTGGTTTCATGGGGGAAAGTGTCATCATTTCCTGCTCCTCTTCATTTGTGGTGAAGTCAAAAACCGCCGTGTGTTTGGATGAAGGAACAAAATCAGCTGTTTGTAAACCGAGACATAAAACTTAAAGACATTTGACTTATTTAGCATGTGACAGAGTTTTCAGCTGCATGCAGTGATGATGAATCACACTGGGTAATTTTTGTGGTATGTGCTTAGTACATGTCGTTCTTCCTTTCTGCTAGCATTTCAAAAAAACTAGCTTGGACTTGATTTTATTATATTATATTATATTATATTATATTATATTATATTATATTATATTATATTATATTATATTATATTATATTATATTATTGTTATTATACTATAACATCTATATAATTATATATTTTTGTTAAGTATAATGATATAAATAAACATTATGGGCCCTATCATACACCTGGTGCAATAAGCCCCGAGACGTGTTTGGCACTATGTGATGCTGTTTTCAGACCGACACAACCCTAATTTTCCCTATATATATATATATATATATATATATATATATATATATATATATATATATATATATATATATATATATATATATATATATATATATATATATATATATATATATATATATTATCTATATCAATTATTATCTATTATTATTTTATTAATAATGCATTATAAAAATTCTATCTAATGCATGAAAGATTTTCCTGTATTAATAAATTCTTATTAAAACTAACATTAAATAAGTATGAAATTGATCAATTAAAAATGACCGATATATTATGCTTAATCATCTGTGTGAAACTCTAATTTTCAGCTAATATAATGTTGCGCATGTCAATGTCTCATTCACAGCATTGCCCACTTCACTCCTCCATGTGTCTCTGAGCAGCTTCACATACACACACAGCGCCGACTGTCGCCTGCATGCGCTTCACACACTCTCAACTGCATGACTGCTTTGGTTTGTGCTGCTTGTGCTGACGCTTCCCATCCATCTCTCTGCCACTTCCCTTTGTCCGCTGTCTCACTTCACAGTGTATTTGAACACGACAGGTTGCTCCGAGCCGCTCGGCGTCAAGTCTCGGCTCATCAGTGACCGGCAGATGACATCGTCCAGCGCTTTCCGCACCTGGGGCATTGAGGCCTTCACCTGGCACCCGCATTACGCCCGTCTGGACAAACAGGGCAAGACCAACGCCTGGACGGCAGCTACAAACAACCGCTCCGAGTGGCTGCAGGTGAGACACGAAAAACTTTTAGGGTTGTAAAAAGAGATGGAGAACATCAGGAGTGTGTCCTAAACTAGAGATAATGATACATTTTGAAGCTGAAGAGGTCATGTGAAGTGAGAGGGCTACTGGTGTCAAGCAAGAGCTTCAGATTTCTGAACCAGAAAAATATGACTGGTAATACGACAAGGAACATTTTTCATTAGAGGGATATATGGACAGACGATGGATGTACAGATAGATGGAAAAATGGATAAGTGGGTGGGTGGGTATATGGATGGATTGTTAAACAGATTGATGGAAAGATAATGATAGATGACGGATAGAAGGTGGGATGGATGATGGATACTGTGATGGAAGTATGAGCATGGCTGGATGGATAGATAGACTGAAGAACAGATAGATGGATGAAAATATACTGTAATTGGATAATCGATATATAGACAGATGAACAGTGACGATGGATGGATGGATGGATGGATGGATGGATGGATGGATGGATGGATGGAAAGATAGATGACTAAAATAATCGATGGACAGATGTGTAGATAGTTGGATGGATGGTTTTTAGAATAATGGATGGATCAATGAAACGACAGATGGAAGGATGATAATAGAGGATGGATGTAAGGAGGGATGGATGGTGTGATGGAAGGATGAGCATGGGTAGATGCATGTATGATGGATAGTTAAACAGATGCATGGATAATGGAAAGTTCGACATGAACAAATAGACGTATGAATAGATGATGGATGTATGGATAAATGGTTACTGTAGATGGATGATGGGTAGATAGAGGGATGAACAGATACAATGATGGATGAATGGATGAAAGTAGATAAAGAAATGTATGGACAGATGTGTGGATAGTTGGATGGATGGATGGATGGATGTGTGAATAGTTCTTAGAATAATGGACTGATGGATGAACAGATAGATGGAAGGATGTTAATATAGTATGGATAAAGGGAGGGATGGTTGATGGATAGTGTGAGGGATGAATGAACATGTGTAGATAGACAGATAAACAGATGGATGTTTGAATGGATGATGAAAAGTTAGACATGAACAAATGGATGAATAGATGATAGATAAGATAACACCCATACACACTTATCCACACACACACTCATACATTATGGCCAATTTAGCTTATGCAATTCGCTTACAGCTCATGTCATTGGACTGGTCGGGAAACCGGAGCACCCGGAGGAAACCCACGCCAACATGAGAAGAACATGCAAACTCCACACAGAAATGCCAATTGACCCAGCCGGGACTCAAACCAGCGACCTTCTTGCTGTGAGGCAACAGTGGTAACCACTGAGCCGCCATGCCACCTTCATTTAGACATTTTTATATATTACAATTTCATTTTTAAACTCTGCAAAAGCATACAGAGAAACAAACTAAAAATAAAATTATCACTTACTGTATACTCGCCAAAAGACAACAAAAAGGGATGTAAACTTCTGAACAAGATGATGCATCATGGAAAACTGATGTTCTACATAAAATTCAGAAAGAAAAAGTTTTTAGATGTCATTTTTCTGTAGAGAACCCTCCTTAGATTAGATAAATATTTAGATTAAGTTCCAAAGCTTGAGTAATCTAACAAAATGCATTGCAATTTATTAAAAAAAAAAAAAAAAGTATTTGTAATCTGCAGTGAAAAAAATGGCTTTGGATGAATCTATGACACATTTGTTTTTCATAATTCTGAAATGAACAGAAAGTTCAACAGAACAACATTTGTGTCAAATGAAAATCTTTTGCAACATTATAAATGTCCTTACAGCCCATTTAATGTATCATTGATGAATAAAAATGTCTATTTCTGTATGACCTCAAACTTCTAAACTTATATATCACTCTGACTTTAAAACGAATGAGTTTTGTAGCCTGAAAGGAGGATCTCCTGGATTCTGTCCACACTGAGTCAGTGTTTCTTCTCTCGTCATCTGGCTCATAACTGTTTGCATAGGAAATTAATTCAATGTTGGCCGTCACTTTGGGATCGTCACACATTCACACATTGAATGACCTTTTTAAGGCTGAGCGCAATCGAATCACCGTTGATTTTCAATCTTTGGATCTTTTAAAGCATTGCTTTGGGATGTCATCATTTACACACAACACATCTGGAGGCCAATAGTAAATCTTTCTTAAAGGGATAGTTCACCCAAAACTGAAAATTCTCTCATCATATAGTCACCCTTCACTTGTTTCAAACCGGTTTAAGTTTGTTTTGTATGTTTAACACAAAGACGTTTTTTCAAAAATGCTAGAAACCGTTACCCATTGACTTCCATAGTGTTGTTTTTTCTACTATGAATGTCAATAGTTACCAGTTTATAATATTCTTCAAAATATCTTCCTTTGTGTTCGACAGAAAAAAGAAACTTATAAACATTTGGAATCACTTGAGGGTGATAGGGAGTAAATTTTGGGTGAACTTTAAAACAAATGATTGTAACTAAATGTCAGTTTCTGATGTAATGCCTCTTGCTGAGTTGTTTTGATCTGTGTGTTTTAGGTGGATCTGCTCAGACCAAAGCGCATTACAGGAATCATCACACAAGGAGCCAAAGACTTCGGCAATGTGCAGTTTGTATCTGCCTATAAAGTGGCTCACAGTGACGACGGCCAACACTGGACGATACTCAAAGAAGACAAGACCAAAACAGATAAGGTTGGGTTCTAAACACAATTTAATTCATTATGTGAAATCAGCGTGAAATTACCTTTAACTTAAAGAAAACCACCCCATAATTTATTCTCAAATCATCCTCTTTATATATATATATATATATATATATATATATATATATATATATATATATATATATATATATATATATATATATATATATATATATATATCTTCTTTCAGATGAATACAGTCGGCTGTGAACACTGTGCTGTATAATAGTGGTAGTGGCTTTTATTTTAAAGCTTCCAAAAGCACATGCACATCTGTCATAAAGATAACCCATACACCACCAGGGGTTAACACATGTCTCATGAAGCAGATCCATGTGTTAAAACAAAGAAAATCACAATTTTAAATTTAAACTCAATTTTCAGATTTCCACTGACTGCTGATTACACGTTCTCAAACTTCTGACTCAATGTATGAAGCATGACGTAAGACACGTTGGTTGCCAAAGCTCTGGGAGTAGACCAGATGAAGATGACAAACATTGAAATCCTCTGACATTTTAACTTCTTGTTGTTCCAAATAACTGCCAATTAGTTTAGGGGAATTCAAATATTGTGTTTTTTGTGTGATCAAGTTCATTTTTTTAAATGGAGACGTGTGACATAAACATGCAAACAGGCAGAGACGCTACTCTGCACACGGGGTGTCATGTCACAAGAACCAACCAATCAGCTTCAGACTTTGTGACACTTTTCAATTTTTTTATTAATAACATTTGTATCAGAGGTACGGCAAGGATTTGTCAGTGGTAGGGATGCAACAATTAACCAGTTTTACTATTAACTGCTGCTTACTAATTCGTCACTGTTAATTAATTGTAAAGGCTTCACAACATCGCGTTACTGCACAGAACAAAACTGCTGCAGTTAAACAAAGCTATACCAACTGTGTGCTAGTTTAAAGTTTTAACTATGGCTGAGGCTGTTCACTAAGGGCCGTTCACACATCCCGTCTTTTGCGTGAACAAGTGGAAATGCAGCGATTAACCGGTTTCTCTATTAACCGCACTTTAATTCATCATGGTTAATTAATCGTAAAGACTTCTCAACACTGCATTTCAGCACGGAACAAAACTGCTGCAACTAAACAAAGTAATGCCAACTGTGCAGTAGTTTAAAGTTCCTAGATTGTAGACCGAAGCTAATACTCTATGCACTCTGGATTAACTATGGCTGAGGCTATTAACTAATGGATGTTCAGATGTTGCGTCTTTTGTGCACACAAGTTTGTTATTTCTTGTCTTGCACGCATATTGGGAGTGACATGCACATGGTGCGCACATGGCACGACCCTAGTTAAAAGAATCATATGACATAGCATAGCTATGTGCAAGTTCGCTATTTGGAAAGTTTGCCATTTTGGCAGCAACATGCACGAAGCGCACAAGTGACGTGACATGCTTATGTTTTCCAGGCACACCTAGTTGAAGAAAAAGAGCGAGTCATGTGACAAGATCTGGACCGATCAACTTCATACTTTTGTTTTCTAATATTCAGCTTAGAGTTACATTAGACAAATACAATTTTTTTATTTTTTCGTATTGTTATGTATTTATTTATTATTTATTGTTCTGTCATTTATTTTCAGTGTAAAACTCCCACATAGCTAAATTTCTCTGGCCCAGCTCTGGCCCACACAATCAGGTTTTGCTTGGCCCACATGCCGCAGTGAATTACGGTACATGACTGGACCAAATCTGGCTTCCAGACAAGGGCCAAACACGGACCATATCTGGGCCAAGTCTCAGCCAAGTTAATAACTCATAACTGGGCCTGAACTGGGCCAGATAGGTTGGTGTGTCACGATTGCAATGAAATTGGTAAACCCATGGAGTGATGCGCTTTAGGCACACTATGGGCACGCTTTTTCTCAAAGTGACCTGATTGGTAGATTTTTTTTTCTTTACTCAAAAATGATTTTAGTGTATTTTAAATGTGGGTCAAGACTGGCCAAACACACATGACCCACTTTCAAATTTTTAAATCTGGGCCAAATACTACGTTTTTCATCTGGCCCAAATCTTGTGTGCCGCCTTAAAGACGGTGCCACCTCAGCCAAACCCGGGCCATGTTTGGCCCACATGCTGTATGCCAGTGCCGGATGAATGCCTGCTGTGCCAGCTTTATGCCAAATCTGGGCCAGAATTCTTTGCTACTAGGGCTATAACATATGGTTAGATACCAAAAACTTTTTCACTTATTTTGAAATCCAAAGAAAAATGGACTGTTGTTTTTTTTTAATTATTCTTATTTTGTGCTGGGTGATGCAGTGGAGCAGTAGGTAGTGCTTTCGACTTACAGCAAGAAGGTTGCTGATTTGAGCCTTTGCTTGGTCAGTTGGCATTTCTGTGTGGAGTTTGCTTGGTCTCTGTGTGGGTTTCCTCCGGGTTCTCTGGTTTCCCCCACAAGTCCAAATAAATGTGACATAGGTGAATTGGGTAAGCTAAATTGTCCGTAGTGTATGTGTGTGAATGAGTGTGTATGAATGTTTCCCAGTGATGGGTTGCAGCTGGAAGGGCATCCGCTGGGTAAAACATATGCTGGATAATTTGGCGGTTCATTCGGTGGTGGTGACCCTAGATTAATAAAGGGACTAAGCCGAAAAAAAATGAATGAGTGAATGAATGATTTTGTCCTGTATTCATTTGTTACTGATCAGCAAATTATAAGGAGTTTTCATGTGATTTTCTAAACTAGTAGTGTTTTGAATCGAATGAATGCATAATAATCATGATAACCGTGAAACCATGATTATTTGCATCCATTGCTTTCTTAGTCAGTGATTGTTTCTCAGATGGTCCAGCTGATATGTCACAGGAGTGTGAGCTCAGAAGTAGATTTAAATTGGTGAAGGAAGTGATGTTGCCTCACAATATCCAATATGTGGTTTTAGACCTGATGTGTGAACAGCCCCTATCTAAATTTGTCTACAGTCACAGAAGCTGCCGCTATAAATTCTTCTTATAAGTTGTCTAGATTAGAGCTTGCATTCAGCAGCCCCTGGAAGCCAATGATTTGTTTTCATAACTTAAACATTTGAAATATTTTTGTTACAAAAATCGATCTGCTTTATAAGACATGCACTAACTCTCTTTTGGTGTATGGGTTATTTTTACTATGGATTTATGTGATTTTGGAAATGGCAAAAATTGCCACTACCCAACACCGTCATACAGCATAAAAAAACAGGAAAATATTTAAAACTACACTGTTTACTTCTGTGTTCATCTGAATGAAGATAGAGACATACACAGAGGATGTATTGAGGGTGAATCATTTGTAGGGTAGTTTGATTTTGAGGATCCCTTTTAATATGTGTTTTCCATCAATAAACATTCAGTTTAACTTTTTAAATTGTCAAACCAATAAAAACTTAATCTATAGAAACATTGTAAGTGTAAAATAGTAAAAGAAAATTAAAAATGTTATAAAAATAAAATGTTTTAATATGTGCAAAAAATTAAATTAAGTTAACCTGTTAATATTTAACATTTAAATGTAATTTTCACAAAAAATACAAATTGGGTCACACATTGCTGCATTTAATTTATATTATTTTTAAATTAAATTTATTTGTTTTTATGCTAGTTACTAAATAGTCAAAACTGCTTAAATTACAAGTAGTTTCAAAATTCTTTATTGAAAGAAATCTGTAAATTAAATTAAATAAACATTAATATTAGCTGGAAAATAATAAAACTAGAAGGAAGGTTTAAAATGTTCTTTTAGCTATTCATTAAATTGTTTAATTTTGTTAATGAATTAATAAATTTGTTTAGCCTACTAAAATCTATCTATCTATCTATCTATCTATCTATCTATCTGTCTGTCTGTCTGTCTCTCGACCTATCTACAAAATTCTGAGATGGACTAATTAATTATTTAAAAAAAACAACTTGAAACATTCATAAGATCACCTTTAAAGAAAGTAATGCAGCTTTTTCTGAATGATATGATCAGTTGGCTGCACATTTTCTCCTTTTGCCTCCTCTCTCCGTCAGATTCGTCCTCATCTCACCCCGTCTTAAATCTTTTCTTCCTCACCTGCAGATCTTCCCTGGCAACAGTGACAACAACGTGCACAAAAAGAATGTGTTTGACCCGCCCTTCTACGCGCGATTCGTCCGCGTGCTGCCGTGGGCGTGGCATGAGCGCATCACTCTGCGAATGGAGCTGCTGGGCTGCGACGAGTAAACCCCGCCCACTTCTCTCTCAACCTCTCCTCTCTATTTCTCCTTCTCCCTCTTTATACTTCCCATCATTCCTTCTTTTCTCAAACACACCTGCACTGCCTCACTCTCAGCAACAGAGGTCACCATCGCCACACGAGCCAAACCACCACCAACAACACACTAAGCTCAAACCCACAGCGTCACCCTTCCTAAAACAATTCAATACTTATATACAGTGTTCTCCGCTAATATTGGCAGCTTTGGTAAGTAAAACTATATTTTAAAATATATGTTTATATATATTGGCATTAGTGAATATGAGCAAGGAATACTGGGGTGAAAATGAGCGAGTTTGTCTTGATATTACCTCATATTTATATTTTAAAAGGTTAAATATCAATGTGAATATACTTATTCCTTGAGGTCACAATATTTGTGGCACAAAAATGTGACCCTAGACAGCAAAGCCAGTCATTAGAGTCTAAAAAGAGTTTTTTTTTTTAAATACATTATTTGAATCTGAATAAATTAGCTTTCCACTGATGTTTGATGTATGAGGATATTACAATATAAGGTTGTGATACAACTGGTATAACATCTACAATCTGAGGGTTAAAAAAATCAGAAAATTGCTTTTAAGGTTGTCCAAATTAAGTTCTTGACAGTGTATACTAATCAAGAATTACATTCTGATAAATTTACTGTACACTGTAAAACCCAAAAAGTTAATGTAACTCAAAACAGTTGAGGAAACCAATTGTAACAAACCATTTAAGTTTAAAAACTAATCCTAATGACAACTGTGAACTCACTTGATTTTAATAAATGGATCAGTTTGACAGTAAAACCAGATACATGAAGAAAACTCAAACCAACTGAGTACTGTAAAACCCAATAAGTTAAGGCAACTCAAACCATTTGAGTTAAAAAAACTAATCTATAAGAGTACCGTGAACTTACTCCATTTAAGTTGAAGTAATGAAGTATTTAATTAATTCATTATCTTCAACACTGAGTTCAAAACTCTTTTCAAATGAGTAGAATTAATTTTCAGTAAATTTTGAGTTAACTACACTCCTTTCATTTGATAAAGTGGAAATATGATCTTTGCTTTATATTTTAACGTTTTTTGGCATTAAAGAAAAATGTATAATTTTGACCCATAAAATATGAAATTAAGCAATATATTTTCAGGCACGTAGCCAGCCTGGTGAAAGCGGTGGTTCTTTTTTTTTAAGTAGATTTTTATTTTTATTTTATTTTTTACCTCATTTTGAATGTGATTATGAGGTTTAAATACTCCATTCTGTGACATTTTAGGCACTATTTTCAGCTGGATTGGCTTGTTGGATGATCATCAAAACCACGATTTTTGATGGATCAAACGTCTTTCTAAAAATAAAGATTAAAACACAAATTTATTACATCTTATATCAGTAGAAAATAAATTTCAGACAATTGTCATTTATTAGGCAAATCACAAACTGGCCAGCACATTCAGCTTTCATCAGTCAGAATTTTATATTACAGAGCTTCACAATATTTTCCAAGTCTAAAAAGTACATTTGAAATTTCATGGATAACCACAAAAGCCTAATTAGTATTCAAATTAATTGCTATGTGATTGATAATTTTTTTCTATCAAGAATAATGTCCAAGATTTAGAATGAATTTTTTCTGTATTTAACAACAACAACAAAGTAGTTGACTTCACTTATGTCACATTCTGCTTGGTCTTAAAGCCTTCGATGGGTTAATTCCACATTTTATGATGGCATAGCTGTCAAAATAGGACAAATGAGCTCATGTATGGGGCAAATTCTGGACCTTTGTCAGTGGGGGGTGGGTGATAAAATGTATCTTTTTTGTTAATATGTTGAACAAAAGATTAAATGATAAAAATACATATTTACCAAAGTTGCCAATATTATTGGAGGACACATTATGCCAAAGTGACAATTCACCCAAAAGTGAAATTCTGTCAACAATTATGTTTTTCCAAACCTGTTTGAGTTTCTTTCTTCCATTGAAAAATAAGATGAAGAAACTTGTAAACCAGTAACCATTGACTTCCATAGTATTTTTCCCCAAATAACATTGTTCATAATATCTTCTTTTGTGTTCAACATAAGAAAGAGACATACATGGTTTGAAACCATTTGAAGGTGAGTAATTGTTAATGTTTAAACTACCTTCTTATTATTTATTCACCCCTATAAGTATTTCAGACCTATTAAACAGCCAATCATAAAGAGGTGATCTTGTAAATAAAAGTAACAGTTTATTACTTTTCATATCAATCAGTGTGTTAGTTTGCTTGTAAATGCATTCAAGCTGTTTTATATCCCACCGTATGAAGTAGTTGAATTAGGTAGTCCGAAAATAATGTTGTGCTCTTTGCTGATTTATATATTATGTAAGGAAAGCTGCCATTTGATCTGTTAAAAACAATGTTTGCTTTAAATCAAGTTTTTTTTTTTTTTTTTTTTTTTTACCGAGCTGCCATATTTTACAGAAAATAAGTCACAGCAGGTCAAAATTGAATTTTTGAGAGGAAAATCATTGCACAATTACATTTTTTATCATTTAAGAATTAATGTAAAGTAGGGTATTACTCACACAGACTATTTGAAATTTGATAATTTGGATCTTCTAGATTTAATAGGTTTATAAATGTTTTATTAAGATTTAATTTGTTTAATTTTACAACCTTTCTATAAAAGAATTTGTCATGTTTTTTTTTTTTTTTTTAAATGACATTTGGTCAAACTAATAAATGTTTTCATTTGTTCAGATTAAAACTAAATCAGGGTTATTTAATCAAATATTGATTTCTAAACTTCTGAAAAAATGTAAACATTCATATTGTTGAAAATATTTATTTAAAATCTAATTAAATGGTGTTTTGTAAACCTTTTTGTGAGGTTTTTGTTACCCCGAAGTGATGATATAAAAACTGTGACTTATATTCCTGAAAGTACGGTAAAGCATTTTTACAACCTCAACTACATTAAAAATGTGACACTCAATTGTCTATTATTATTATTATTATTTGATGATTTTATTTGATTTTGGTGCCTCAGATCTCAGGTGCAGTTGAATCAATTGCAGTGTGCTACTGAATTTAGTAGATTTTTTTAGCGTAATTTTATAACATATCAATTCTGGTACAAACAAAAACCACCTTCAAAAGCCAAAGCGGTCTCATATTTCTTCTGTTAGCAATTTTTTTTTTATAAAGGGCCACACATTTACAGTATAAGCTTTGACGTCCCAGTCGTATAATGAGATGTATGATGGGAGCAAATCTAATTTCAGGATAATTTCTACGGTGGCACTGAATCTGGAATATGACCATCCAATTTCCATAATGTTTTCAAAATGATTGTAATCCCCCCTTGGCCCCCGAAGCATCCACTCGAATAAATTTACACTTTTGGGCTTGTGCAATATGATATGAGTATTAATATGAATTTAATATTAATGGAGCTTAAGGAGAAAATATACGAGCAGTATTCTCTGTAGAGATTTGAAGTGGTTTTCAAGGTAACAAACACTGAAGAATATTCTAATAATCCAGCATGATTTAGGCTGCATGTTTGCTTTTGATCGAGTCATTTTCATTGCAGTAAAGGACTTTATTTCTATTCAGTGTGCTTTTTCTTTTTTTGTATTATTTTTAAATGCCTCGCACTGTAGCACAATTCTTGTGTTCAGATTGTTTAGATGCATTTCCTTGGTATCTCTTGAAATATTTTCCTCATGTTTTCAACTGTAGAAAGAAATAAAGAATATATCAATATTTACGGTCTGTGAATCATGTCGTGTCTTGTTAGGAGTACTCATAGAATCATCTAACAGCAAGGTGGAAAATTTAAATATTCACAATATCTAAAATTAATTTAATAATTAATTATGATATATGAGAACTTTAACATTTTTTGAATGTGTATATATATATATATATATATATATATATATATATATATATATATATATATATATATATATATATATGATTAAGGATTAACATTTGTCTCTGTGTTTTATTAAAAAAACCTTTATAATAGCAATGATATTGATAATGTAAAACAATACATGTATTGAAAAAATTAAATTGAAGGTTTTAGAATAATAATTATGATCAAATTAAAAATGTGTTATTTTAAATGTTATTTTAAGTGTATATTTTCCCGTACAATGTCTCTTCTGTGATTATTGACTAATAGACAGGCTTTATAAAGGCTCAAAGCAGGAAGGCATCAGTGATAGTTGAAAGAATAGCAGGAAAACAGCAGCACCCAATGGGCAATGCCAGGAAGGATTCTTCTGTGGAAAAACAAGGCTATTTTTGAAGAGGTGGCCTTTTGTGGCAAGTATTTTGTCAAGAGCAAACATTCTTTGCTTTCTAATAACATTTCGACAAAGGAAATCTCGCCTCGTTCACTTGACAAGTTTATGAGGGTCGTAAATTGGGTCAGCATTTTAAAAATTCACCCTAGGTGTCAAAACCATCGACAAAAACACAAGTATTACTAGAGTTTTGCTGCGGGAGTTTGTTTGATGGTAGCTGCCAGAGTAAATAAATCAAAAACCCACAAAATGACTAAATTCCGTTCCCTACAATAGCCATTCATAACGGGAAAACTTTGAAATCACTTACATTGTTTAAATCTGACTTTGAACCAAGCCATTCATTTATTTAATGTTTGAAACCTGATTAAACGTAAACTTATTAAGAGAAAACAAAGAGACTTTTACTGTCTGCTATGTCACAGGCTGCAACTGACAAGTTCTTCGAGAGAATCCAAAACATTTACTTACAGTCGTTTCTAGACCTATTCATTTTAGGCAAACAATTAGAGTACAATGTTCTTGCTGATTTTTTTCTGTGAAGCCTTCAGTTTTTGAAAGGGTCTTGGCGTTCCTTGCCTCAGGCGAGCCTTTCATCTCAGCTGTGGGACAAATAATAATGGACGGAGATCTTTACATGCGCCGCTGAGCATCTGTCAAGAGACGTGCAAATCTACTCGCTCTCTTTTTCTGTCTTTAAAGGTGGTAAATTGTGGTTTGAACAGTCGTTCGTAGTCATTCAGTAGGCTATTAGCGATCTATGATTCAAAAGTCCCCCTGAAATCAAAGTTTTTAATCTTAAATGTTATCAATAGGTTACATAAGGCGAAAAGTAAAATATAAGCATTCAAAATGTACAGTTTTTTACTTAACATATTTTTCGACTTCACTGCATCAGATCCTCTCTGACCAAGGTAATTTGTTGAAGTTATTATTTTCTGACCGTCGTGTCGATTTCTACCAGTGAACGCTGTTCTAATTTCATCTTTTTTTTAAGCAGAATAGTAAAACTGTAGGTCATGTGAAGTGCTATGAAATTTTGAAGGCAAAAAACAGTCATTTTAGTCTTTCTTCAAACCAGGCTTCAGTGATCTAAATTATGGGTTGCACTGTTTTGGAATCTTACATTAAAACAACTAAAAACAAACCATTGCAAATGCAATAAGCTTGCAGTACAATTATTTGTAACATCAATTGTTTGACTGAAGAGGTGTTAATTCTTAACTTTAAAGTGTAAAACAAACATTCAGATATATAGTGGATATCAAAATTCATTGTAAAAGTTTACCTTTACAGCTTTTAGAAAGTCCTGTTTTATATCATGCTAACATGATGCTAAGCATATTTCATGAGTGACATACTTTGAAGCACATTATTTAAAAAAAAGTATCCAAGAACCCTGATCACTTTCAAATACCTCCCTATACTGGTGTTAACCCTTTGTGGGGCACTCTTCAGCCACTTTTCCACTTCCGGGTTCAATGGTTCTTTTTGCCTAACTGTTCCATTCTGTGCGGATACGGACCAGTCAACACAGATATTCTCAAAAAAATGTTGAGTTATTTATTTTACTGAGTGTTTGAGTAAAAAATATTTGGTGCTTTGTGGGATTATTTTTCATCTTTATTGGGTTATTTATTTAATAACCCAATTACCAGTTGGGTTAAAATTTTGAACTGTCAACTTATTTAACTGACACAGAACAGC
This sequence comes from Danio rerio, assembly GCF_052040795.2. Lineage (NCBI taxonomy): Eukaryota > Metazoa > Chordata > Actinopteri > Cypriniformes > Danionidae > Danio > Danio rerio. The sequence goes on from NC_141045.1 coordinate 20,494,107, forward strand.
TGGATGTTAAAATGCGTGCGTAATATTGTTTTGTTTTATAAAGTTTGTTTAAGCTCCAAAGCAACAATATTTCTGTTATAATTATCATGTTTACCTCTCTTTGTGTGTTGTGATTTTTATATCGGTTTCATCAGGACTCTTAATTAATGATGATACAATCGCTTCGTAATCGATCTATATTAAACAGATAAAAACAGTTTATCTACCTTCCATGTTCATCTCTACATTTAATAATAATACACATTTGAGATATTCGGCTGTCATTCTCGGACCCAGCGGAGACTCTACCCAGTGTCGCGTCCAATCTTGGTGAAGGTTGCCTTTTTATTAGAAAACACATTTCCTTTCACTAAGAAACTATATTGCAGCATTTAAATACTAATAAAGATACATAAATATGCTACATTTTATTCAAGAAGTTGCTTGTATGGTTTCATTTTACCTTATGGTCCTAATAACGGAATGTAATACAAATGCGCAAATGAGCACAGTAAGTGTCACGATAACCAGCGATCGTTCTCCATAGATCGCTGGTTCCCACACAATAACCATGGACTACACTTCCGCCTTTTCCTGGACTACATATTTAGACATGCACTTCGTCCAGACACCCATGCTCACTCATCTAGACTGATTACACTTGCAACACCTGAGGACTAACAGAGACTGATTGCATTCACTACATAAGCCACAAAGATGAGTCTTGTTGATCAGTAGATGACATTACAGCACATTTTCCCTGTCTTGTTTCACGTGTTTCGACCCAGCCTTGTTTATCCTTGTTCTCCTGTTTAGCCACCTACCTTACGACCTATAGCCTGTTTACTGACTACGATTCTGGACTGCCTGTATATACCCATTTGCACCTGTATTGACCATTGCTTGCCTGACTACGATTAAACCTGCATATTGGATCTTACCCCAGTTGTGTGTCATCTCCCCCGCCGTTACAGAAGACTCGGCCGGTATAAGGGATCCAGCGGGAATAAAGATCATGCGTCTTTGTCAGGAAGCACGGTCCATTGAGGTGTACGTAGAGAACTTTATAAATCTGGCCCATCTCACAAAAATTAGTGAGTTATGTTTAATGATTTTCTTTCGTGGAGGACTTTTAGAGCTACTATATTCCCACATGCCACTGCACAATCCCCACTGGACGCTAGCATGATATACTGATCTTGCTCTACAAATGAGTGGTTCCCCCTTCATCGTAGGCGAGGTGGAGAAAAATCCAAAATATGTTTGGGGAGGGCAAAGAACAGCAAGACCCGCTGGCAACGGGGCTTGCGACTCATCCCACACAGCCATCTCACAAGATGGCTGTTCCCAGTCTGCCAGCTCACAAGATGGCTTCCTGTCCCAAGTCTGTTCCTGCTCCTGAAAAGCCATCTCCAGAGCTGCCAGATCCTCCAGAGCTGCCACTGCCAGAGCTGCCAGCGCCGCTGCCAGAGTCGACGTTGCAGCCAGAGTCGACGCCAGCGCCGCAGCCATAGTCAATGCCGCTGCCCGAATGGCAGCCGCCACCTGAACTTCCCGAATGGCTGCCGCCGCCTGAGCTTCCTGAAGGGCAGCCGCTGCCTAAGCTTCCCGAACGGCCACAGCTCCATGTTCCAGACCCACCGCAGCTCCATGCTCCGGGCACTCATCTGTCTCATGATCCAGGGCCACTGCAGCTCCACGCTCCAGGCCCTCAGTAGTTCCATGCTCCGGGTCCTCCGCAGCTTCACTCTCCGGGTCCTCTGCAGCTCCTCTCTCCGGGTCCTCCGCAGCTTCATGCTCCGTGTCCTCCGCAGCTCCACTCTCCAGGCCTTCCGCAGTTCCATGCTCCAGGCCCTCCACAGTTCCACGCTCCAGGCCCACCTCAGCTCCACACCCCAAGAACTCCCCAGCTGCATGGTCCTCTATCCCTCCCCCTGTTCCGCCTCCGCTCCACCTCCCACCTGAACAGAATTTGGAGCGTCTGGAATCCATTCTTTAGAGGGGGGGGGCTATGTCACGATAACCAGCGATCGTTCTCCATAGATTGCTGGTTCCCACACCATGGACTACACTTCCGCCTTTTCCTGGACTACATATTCAGACATGCACTTCGTCCAGACACCCATGCTCACTCATCTAGACTGATTACACTTGCAACACCTGAGGACTAACAGAGACTGATTGCATTCACTACGTAAGCCACAAAGATGAGTCTTGTTGATCAGTAGATGACATTACAGCACATTTTCCCTGTCTTGTTTCACGTGTTTCGACCCAGCCTTGTTTATCCTTGTTCTCCTTTTTAGCCACCTGCCTTACGACCTATAGCCTGTTTACTGACTACGATTCTGGACTGCCTGTATATATATATATGTCTTGACCGTGCCTGTATTGCTTGCCTGACTACGATTAAACCTGCATATTGGATCTTACCCCAGTTGTGTATGTCATCTCCCCCACCGTTACAGTTAGGTCTGACTTTGCTTAAAAAAAAGTCTTGTCACTACAGAAATAATGTTTAGTATAGAATATAAAGTCATTATGCAGTGAAGAAAAATTTAATATTGTGGATGACTTCCATGAGCTTGGAGGACTGCATCCATACATCTCTGCAGTGACTCAAAAAACATTAATAGTCATCTGGACTGGCAAAGAAAGCGTTCTTGCAGGACTCCCAGAGTTACACCACACATGCTCAATAATATTCAGGTCTGGGACAGAAACGTTGATGTGGAGGCTGAAGTATGAGAAAAAGCGCTATTCTGCTGAAAAATTCCTGTGGTTTGTATTGTAATGGCCAGCACAAATGTCTTACCTCCAAGCTGTTGATGTTGCCATCCACTCTCTAGATCTAACACACGTCCCGATACTGAATGTAACCCCAAACCATGATTTTTCCTTCACCAAACTTGACTGATATCTGTGAGAATTTTGGGTCTATGCCGTTCCACTGGGCCTTTTACAGTACTTTTTTTGGGATGCAGTTCAACAGATGATTAATCTGAAAAATACCCTCAGCCACTTCATGATCAACTAGAAATTAAGTTTTTATTTGTTGCTCTTACAACTGGGATCGGAGACAAGACGTTTGTCAGGTAGTGTTATCTTAGAACCGTTTATGGAACCATGTGTAAGTTTTTTTAATTTGGCTCCTAACTATCTGACAAACCCTATGCTCCCTACATTCCTACTTCTTTTTTTAACAATGTAAAAAATTGGACAAACTGGAGCGATATATTTTCAAAATAATCTGTTTTGTACTGCTAAAATTAACTAGAAGCAGTTGATACCAAAAGCCTAGCTCATTCAACACAGAAATGTCCACACATTTTCACATATTGAAAATAAGGTGTTTCAATAGCTTGTTTATGATAAATGTGACCGAGAACCAACTAAAAAGGATGGCTCTGTACATTTAGAGGTCATAATACTGAGTGATGCTGTCAGTTCAACATCCTGGTCCTTCCAAAGGCCGCCTAACAGTCCTTTCCTCTTTCATATTAGTGATTTAAATCTCCCATTAACTGTAGCACTAAATAACAAGGGGAAAAGGTCAGAATTTGGGGAAGAGATAAAAGATGAGAACTCCTGGCTGCCGGACAGAGGTGTGCTGACAGAGAACAACAAACTCTTCAATCCCCGGTGATCACAAATAAGAGGAAAAGTTCACATCTGTGGGGCTACGGATACTTTACTCAGATATTTACTTTGGAAAATTAGCACACATTTGCGGGTTTCGCTGAGGAGAAGTGGAATTATAGCCGCTGCCTTTTTCCACAGTAATCTTTTTTCAGACCTCAGTCAAAGGTCAGCAGTCATGTTTCTGGTGTGTAATTTTATACACATTAACAGTTTATTATTGAATTTCAGGTTCATTATTCTTAATTGCTGTAAAAAAAAGAAAGTCAAATATTTATCCAGTCATGATTTTGAACTATTTTACACATTCTTGAGGCCTGTTTACACCAAAGATGATAAAAATCCAAAAATCATTCTAAATATGAATGAATAGCATGAGTCCTCAACAGCACTGTAACAGTAATCAGACAAGAACAAAATTATGATATACTAAGTCAAAGTTTTTTAAATTAAAAATCTTGATTCAATCTAATTTATGGATAAATGACTTGTGAGCTCATTAACTCAGCAGAACTCTGGATATTTTATAAGTAATATGCCATTATTGAGTCCTTATTTTTTTCAATCCAACACAAGAATATTGTGTGGTACCAGTTAAGATTACTTTTTGGGAATCAAGAAAATGGTATCCTAAAACTAACTTACCCAGAAAGTTGCAGGATTTTTTTTAATAACAACTTGAAGCAGAGGTTTCCAAACTCGGTCCTGGAGAGCTGGTGCCATGTTGATTTTAGCCCCAACTTACCTCGACACACCTGCAAGGATGTTTCTAGAAAACCTTGTAAGAGCTTGATTAGCTAGCCCAGGTGTGTCTGATTAGGGTTGGAACTAAACTTTGCAGGACAGAGTTTGAACACCCCTGACTTACGGAGAAAAGAAAATGTTCCTGGGAGATTCTTCAAACCTAGATTGCGTAATGAAAGCATTTAGAACCTACAGAGGACGTTCTGGGAATTATTTATTCATTCACTTTCTCTCAGCTTAGTCTCTATTTCAGAGGTCGCCACAGAGAAATGAATTTTATGTTCACTTCTCTGTATGTAAGAAGGTACACCCACTGAATGACTCTGGTTTACAAGTATCTTCTGGGACTGGTGCCTTCATACCCAAGTTCCCTTCTTCATCAGTCAAAAAGCCAGTATGCCCTACGTTGAAGGGAATCTTATCATTTGATTGTTCCCAGGGTTCGAACTGAAATAGGGAAGCGAGCCTTTAGTCATGCCGCCACCTCATCCTGGAATACTCTTCAGTCTAAACTAAAAATGTTTGAGCTCATCCCAATTACATCGTTTTGCTTTATCGTTTTTACCAAACAACAACAGTCTATTTCTCAATGTGTTTTTAATATATTGTATGTGGAATAGCTGAACAACTTAACTGTTTTTTATATTATATTATTTTTCTATTTATTATCAATACTATTATAATTTCTTTTTTATAAGTTGTGTGTTTGCGGACCTCTTGGTCAGGTCACCCTTGTATATGAGATCTTGATCTCAATGGGTTTTTCTCTTAAATAAAAAATCGAATGAACCCCCAATTATTCCAGCATATGTTTTATGCAGCGTATGCCCTTCTAGTACAGAAACATCCATACACGGGGGCGGATTTAGTGGATTGGGGGCCTTAGGCAACTTGAGCAATGGGGCCCAAGTCCTGAAATGTACCCCTTATTTAATTTCTTTTTTTTTTTTTGCTGCTTTTTATATTACTCAATCTTCTTTTCTATGTTTTATCTTAATGCAATCTCTATATTTTACATAATTAGTTTTCTTAAAATAAATTTGCAACAAAAATAATAAATCTACATTTTTAATAAATTAGACTGCTGGACTGCTCTATGATTGGGGGTGGTGGATATTTTATTAAATTGTTATTACATAACACTACATTATTATATTATATTTCATTAAATAATATTTATGTAAAAAGTTCTCTCACTATACAAAATATGATAGAAAATGATGTTATATATAGTTTATACTTTAAACAATAATTATATTATAAAAATATAGATATTTATTGGGGCCCCCAGATTTCCTAGGGCCCTAATCGGCCACTTATCTCGTTTATTGGTTAAATCTGCCCCTGCCCATGCACACTCATTCACACACACACACACACACACACTCTTACACTACGGCAAATTTAGATTATTCAGTTGACACATGTATTTGGACTGTGGGAACTTGGAGCACCCAGAGGAAACCCACATAAACACAGAGAGAACATGCCACATACTAACTGACCCAGCCAGGACTTGAATCAGCGACCTACTTGCTGTGAGGTGACAGTGCTTACCACTATGCCACCATGCCGTCCTGTTCTGGAAACAAAAAAACAAACAAAAAAACGCCAAAGGGGTTTGTCATAATTTTCACTTTTTAATCATAAATTCACATTTTTATCTCATCATTATGACTTTTGAAGTCACAATTTAAACTTTAAATATTCATGATATCAAGTTAGTTATCATTTCAACTTTTTAAATCATAAATTAAGTCATAATTTTGACTGATTGTTTGTGTATGTTTAAAAAAAAAAAACATTTATTTTACAGATTATGCTCTCATGAAAATGAAGCCATTAGTGAAAGTGTAGTTTTTGGTGCATCGTTTATAGGTACCGGGAATGTGGTTTCAATGGTTTAACTAGTGTGTCTACGCTTCTTTCCTTTGGTAGTTAAACCAAGGTTAATTAAGTCTTTTGTTTCACTTAAACATACATTATTTATAACACTGTGCATTGGGATGTAAAAAATGTAAAGTATTATACTAGCTGTAGTAGGCTATATTATTAGACATTCACTCCGGCCATTATAAGAATGGATTTTTTGTGTGTTAAACCCGCATAACGAGACATGAGTGCATATATTTTGGCTTCCACCTTGAACTCATGAAGCTCCAGGTTTGGGAAACCATCAACTCACCTTGTGCTGTAAAATTATACCGTGATGATGGACGGCAGCTCGACTGCTTTGTAGACCCCACAATTATTATTGTTCGCGAGCTGGAGAACTTCAAAAGACATGCCTAAGTGACGTCACCACAATATTATTACAGAGAGAGGGAAGGAGAGAGAGAGAGAGAGAGAGAGAGAGAGAGAGAGAGCGAGAGAGAGAGAGAGAGAGAGAGAGAGAGAGAGAGAGAGAGAGACTATTATTCCTCACCTCGGACGATGAACAGGGTAGTTGTAGCAAAAGGAGCCTGAGAAACTATTTGACATTGGTAAGTTGCGAAAATGCCTTCGTTGTTTGATAAATGTGTTTGTTAACGATTCTATGAACGTTGACTATATTGCTAAATGAATCGATGCGGGCTCGGTCATCATGGCTATAGTTTGCCTATTTGTGTTTTTAATTTGATTGTTTGTAACGTTAGCCTAAGTTTTATCATTGTCGTCTATTACTGTCTTACAACTTCTTTAAATGTCGCGTAATGTTTAACAGCTTGATGTAGGCTTGATGTATCCTTATTACTTTTGCTTCTCGTCTATTCAGCAGCAACTTAGTGTTTATAGAAGCTGATGATATATAACCCAGGCCATGACGAGCAAATCAAATCACTGTGTTTTAGTACACAAATGCTACCATATAAGTAACGTATGTTGCGTTTGAATTGTTTGTTGATTTGTTTTTACATATATCTCGCCTTGTCATAAAATTCAAGGATCCTGTTGGAAGTGTACGGGACACTGGGAAAGACTGTGAATATGTGGATTGTACGCCATCTGCTGGTTCTTCTTATTCACCTGGTCCTCGGAAGCTTAGCGCAGCGATTCTCCAATGGCTATTATTATCAGGACATAGTTGGAAATGGAAACAGCAACGGCAATGGGGAGAGTATGTTTATTTGTTTATGTGTTGCACTTAAAAATAAAGGTTTGTGGTACAATCAAAACGTGGCCTTCACTGTGATGCCATAGGCTATAGGCCTTAAAACTTTTTGGTTCCCCAAATTCCTAAACATTTATTATCAATTTTTTAAGAATATTTTTTGAATGGCCATGGATGTTAAAAGTTTTTCATGAAACCACTGAGTCCAATAAAAAATATTTTATAAAGAACTCCTGTGTATTTTTATTTGGTTAAATACGAACCTGGATATAGGCTATTTGAATAGCCCATGAGGTGTAGTCAACATTTGAAGTGAATAAAAAAACCTTTTCAAAAACTAGAGAATAGGAATTCAATAGTTTTGTGACAACTTTGAAGAAAGGTTTTGATGCGCTTTAAATGTTGACTAGCCTATATTCTTCAAAAATGCATTACGTTTTATTCTGCTTTTTAAAAATCTTATGCTTTTTTATGTTTAAAATTATATTTAATTAACTGGAAAAAAAACTAATAAAATGAGAAATGAGCTTTAAAATGCAACTAATTTTTCACATATTCATACATGCCTTTATTGTTTGTTTTAGTTTACTTACACAAGATCCGTCTTCATGTTGAATCCCCGGAGACTCTGGTGTCCGCTGTTCAGGGCAGTAACGTGACGCTGCCGTGTCATTACCGCTACGAGCCCGCGCTCAGTGCGCCCCGCAGGACGCGGGTCAAGTGGTTCTGGCAACCCGTGAACGGCGAAGGCCAGGAACATGACGTCATGGTTGCCATCGGCACACGTCACCGGAGTTACGGAGACTTCAAAGGACGCGTGCGGCTCCGGCGTAGCGCTCCGGGCGACGCGTCTCTCGTCATCAACCCGCTACAGTCCGACGATACCGGCCGCTACCGGTGCGAAATTATAGATGGTCTGGAGGACGAGAGCGTCACCATGCAGCTGAAGTTTCGAGGTCAGTCATAGAAAAAAACCTTATAGTCCTTCATTACCTTTACACTAAAACAGCCACAATTCTATAGATGTTGTAGGCTATTATTATTATTAATAACATTAAATACTCTTATCAATATAGGCTCATGATTAGTATATTAACATAAACATTCATTAATTCATTCATTTTCTTTTCGGCTTAGTCCCTTTATTAATCAGGGGTCGCCACAGCAGAATGAACCGCCAACTTATCTAGCAAATGTTTTTACACAGCGGATACCCTTCCAGCTGCAACCCATCAGGAAACATCCATACACACTTATTTACACACACTAACACACTATGGTCAAGTTGATCATATTGACGTGCTACCCACTGCGCCACCTAACATAAACATAAAATGTAGAATTAGCACATCAAACAAAATATATCATTTTTGAGTTTTATTACTAACAATTAGGCCTACTTATATGATTAAGTTATGAAATAATGTGTTGGTTTTTATATTACACAAATTATTTAGTTTGGAAATGCATTCTTATTTTCTAATTGTGAAATAATTATTTATAAAATAATTAATTAGCAAGTAAAATATTTTATTTCCCAGAGATGGGTTGCGGCTGGAGGAGCATCCGCTGCGTAAAAACTTGCTGGATAAGTTGGCGGTTCATTCCGCTGTGGCAACCCCGGATTAATAAAGGGACTAAGCCGACAAGAAAATGAATGAATAAAATGTTTTACTTAAAATCCTCAAATTTAGTAGGATTTAAGCAAGTTTATAATATTTGTCTTATTCTACAAATGTCTGTCTTCCAAACTTAAAGCTTTCTCATCAAAAGATTACAGAATATAACAAAGTTTTGCTCACACACACACACACACACACACACACACACACACACATATATAACCTAACTATAGATCACATTTTTATAAAATGTTTGTTTTTAGATTATTATATAGAAAATATAATTGCCAAACAATTGATTGACTATAGGTCTACAAAATACTCTCAAAGCAACAGAATAAAGAGCATCCGTCAATTTCTCATTTTGCACTCCACAGGTGTGGTGTTCCCCTATTACTCCTCCAAGGGGCGCTATTTGATGAACTATCACGAGGCAAAAGAAGCCTGTGAGAAGCAGGATGCACACCTGGCCACCTTTGAACAGCTGTTTGCTGCTTGGGAAGAGGGGCTGGATTGGTGTAACGCTGGATGGCTCACTGACGGGACGGCTCAATATCCTGTCTCAGTGCCCCGAGTGGCCTGTGGAGGCACCAACATGGCAGCTGGTGTAAGGAGCTATGGCATTCGAGACAAAGATCTAGATCGGTTTGATGCCTTCTGCTTCACTGCATCTATAAGAGGTAAAATGTTTGTATATATTTAGCTGAGGAAGATTCATTTAAGTTCAGTGTCCAACTGTTTCCAACTTTGGCTCCATGAAATTTCCTGGTAGATTCTCCTAAGGTTACTGTACATGTGGCTGTAATTTTCATTCTGAAAAATGTTGTTATTTTATGACTATTTGTTGATGTTGACAAGTTGGATGAACCTGCTAGCAAGAATTCATGAACTTTTCCATTTGAATCAGTCATGCAAATATTTAAAAGCTGTTCGCCTTGATGTCAGTTGTATTTAGATTTTGTCCTGGATTGGCATTCGATTCGTTTAGTGATGTTTTATACATAAAACATGAAGAAAAAAAGACAAAGTTGTAAAATAGTATTAAATTAAGATAAAATTAATAATTAAATCCTATGATTAAAATGAATATTATAATATTATTATATTAATATAATAAATTAATTCTAATATTTATTATTTAATATTTAAAATATTAATTCTAATATTTAATATGTATTAATATTAATAATTAATAAATTAATTCTAGTCATTTAAAGCTGAATTTTTAGCATCACGTGAAAAGTTACCTTATATCTTTCTTCAACTTCAGGTGAGGTCTACTTTCTGCAGCATCCCATTAAACTAAATTTCAGTGAGGCGGTGGAGGCCTGTCAGACCGACGGAGGTCATATTGCTAAAGTTGGCCAGTTATACGCCGCCTGGAGGTTTGTGGGATTGGATCAGTGCGACGCGGGCTGGTTGGCTGATGGTAGTGTACGTTACCCGATCGTTCACCCCAGGATGAACTGTGGTACATCAGAACCAGGAGTGCGCAGTTTTGGCTTTCCTCCCAAACATTTAAAACATGGCGTGTATTGCTACAAAGTCCACTGGTAAACTCTATAATACATGTAATATGTATAAACACTTCTGTGGAATGGGACAGTTTAGTACTTTTTCTACACTACTGATATTCGAATCATATTATTGTGTTTGTTACTGTATGTGTCTTTATTTGATATAGATGTGTATACATAGATGCCTCATTAGGGTCTTTTAAATGGGATGCTAAATAACAACATAGGCTCATTCTGAAAATGTGGCCCTATATACATTTCTGGAGATCATGAATTATGTAGCCAGAGCTACGTATGACTGCATATCATCTTTAAAACGAATGAAATGGGGCGGTATGACTTCCTTTTCTCGCTTACCAGCAGACCTCTTACCTCCATATGGGAGAGGGGTCTGGATGCAGACCTGGTGCAGTACAATCTGAGCTGCATCTAATGCTTTTTAATGGGCTAACCTAAGCCCACCTGTCACAGTGACATCATTCACTCTATTGAGTGCCTTGCGTCTGACATTGCATTGCTGAGTGATGCAATTTCAGCTTGCATCATAAAGGCTGCATCCTGATACTATTACCATATGGACGTTCTGCTGTTACCAGTTACCGGTAGCTTGACACGTACGTCGGCAGACTTGAGACGCAGAGCAGAGTCAACCATGATGACGGGGTTTGAGACTGGTGAAAAATGGTTCCAGAATGCAGGTGAGACAAAACCCAAAGAATAATTGGTCAGTCAGCAAGTCAGTGAGTCAACAGTGGCGCAAATGGCACTCGTCAGAGGAATTTGAGATCTGAAAAAGCGTTCACAGCAGCCTCTGGTGGATTCGTGAAAAAAAAAAAACTTAGCTCCTGGAACTTATTTTGCTTTCTCCAGAAATGTATATAGGGGTACGTATTCAGAATGAGCCTGGCTTGCTAAATAAGCTATATGCCAATGGTCAAAGTTAGTCGGTAAACACTTGATAACACTTAATAAACAATATACAAGACTTCAACAAATGATTATAACAAACTAATGTTAGCATACTACAACATGAGATCATATTGTATGATTACATATTTTAAAAACACTGTGTAATTTAGAGGGATAGTTCCCCCAAACATGACCATTTCCTCATTCATTTTATAAATATCTTTCTTTTGTTGAACACAAAACAAAGAATGTTGGAGACCGGTAACCATTGACATCAATATTGGGAACAAAAAACACTGTTTAAGTCAATGGCTACTGGTTTTCTACATTTTTCATAATCTCTTTTGTGTTCAGTAGAAAGAAAGATACTCAAACATGTTTAAAACAAGTGGAGGATGAGTAAATTATGACATAAATGTCACTTTTAGGTGATCCTACCCTTTAGATGTAATTTTTACAAAAAGAAGCTGCACAATGTTTTAGCTTCTTTGAAAACGCATTGATTTTTATTGTAAGTAGCAGCACATTGACTGTTTAAAGATGGCTGTCGAAAGTGGCATCTATCTATATATACATATCTATGTTGGCTTGATATGATATGTCCTGAAATTCTTCTAAAATGTTTCTACTTTTTGGCAAAATTACATTCTCAGCGCTGATTTACTTATTCAAAACTTAAAACATGAAGGGTAAAGCACACTTTTGTTCCATCCCTTATGAAAATAATCATGATTTTATTAATAAAATAGTACAATATAAAAACACTTAATTTTGTGTGTGTGTGTGTGTGTGTGTGTGGGTATTGATTACCATTTGTATAATGGCAGTTTTATAACAAATATGGTTCAACTACGGTTAGATTAATAATTTGTGGTTTAATTGCAAAAGCCATGCTTCCTTTTTAGTAAAACAATGGTTATTTTTCATAAGAGGGTTTAATGGTGAATCGTGTTTTAAGGCTAAGTCATAAATTTGGTGATTGGTCTATCTTTAAAAACATTTATGATCCATTTGCTTGAGATATGTCGAATTTTAATGGATTGAAATCAGCTGATCAGTGACATCTACTGGTATCGCATTTATATGCATGACTTTTTACTATTATATGAGACATCTTCATCCAAAAAGCTCAATTTCCTGTAAAATAAATTCAATAAATAGTTTTTTTTACCAACTGAAATTGTGTATGTGTGTTTACTTTGAGACATTTCAAATATTTAATATTTAATCTAAAAACTACTGCACACTCTCAGAAAAAAATAGTATATGTTGTACCAAAGAAGGTACAAACCCTTGTCATGGGGGCAGTGCCTTTTCATGGAACAGAATTGTACCTTAAGACAAAGAAACTAATTTGAACCATTGCAGTTTGCACCTTTAAGGACCTGATTTGTACCATGGGAAACCAAAATTTATCTTTGGTTTTTAAAACCTGCAGATACATTATCGTACCTTCATCAAAAGTACAAATCTGATCTATGGAGGTACCACTACAGTGACAAGACAGTTTCTACCTTAATAGTGTCAAATGTGTTTCTTCAAGAACTATTAAAAGGCATTTTGCTATATCCAAAATACCTCAATTTATTTTCAGTAAATCTAAAACATTAAATACATTTATTTAATATCTTTTAACATAAATCAAAATATCTATTTGTGCATATCATTTCACAACACTTTTCACAAAAATGTTACAGAAATACATTCTCCTACAATACAAAGCAAGATAAGACCTTTGTGATCACTCAAAAGTTAATTTAATGAACTATATTTTAAAAAAGAAATTGAATTATGCAATAGTATTGTAACGAGATATGCATAATGTTTGATTGGTTTTACAGTACTATAATGTCTGCATGAACACTTTGCATAAGCTGGACTTTTGCCAGCTCACGTGCATATCAATAATAAAAATGTATTTATCAGAAAATGCCTAACAAATGTGCATTAAAAACGCCTTAAATGTTTAGTTTACTATCGTTTTTTTTTCGTATTAAAGAACTTAATAAGTAATATTTATGAGTTTCTTTAAAGTCATGCTTTTAAATGATGATTCTTGTTTTAATATGGAAATTATTCATAAAATCACCTTCAGCAGTAGTTATTTAAAGAGATATTGTTATAAAGAAGGTGTTGGCCAACACTTATGTATCTTTTTTTTTATGGGAACAATTGTGTACCTTCATTTACCTTCAAAAGTCAATGGTAAAAATGGAAAAAAAAGTTAAATATTAACAATAGAAAATTTCTTTTTTACTTCAAAGTAACTAGTAGCTTATCTAAAGAATAAGCATAATGCATACACATACCAAAACGCATACCCATACACATACAAAAGTAGTAACTAATCGTGCTACTTAGTTACTTTTAATGTAAAGTAATGCAGTAAGTTACTTTTAGGTTGCTTTTGCATGACTTGTTCTTATCTGAGGCTTGATCTCTTTCAAAACATGCAGGGTTTTCCCCTTCTTTTTTAAATAGAGAAGCTCTGCAATTAACAGTGCAATAACCTCCATTTTCCTTATAAAAAAAAACACATTAGCATTATAATTCAGGATAGTTTTATCTTTTAGGAACTTTCTGACCCCAGAGATATACAATCTGTATATACAGATTAATAAAAGCTTAAAGCAATGTGTTTGATACTTTTTTGTGTCTTTTTGCTTGTTTGTTTGTTTGTTTGTTTTATTTTATTGAATGCATAAAATGACTGCCCACTGAGACAATATCATTTTTCCTTTTCTTTAATTCATTGAAATCAATGAATGAAAATACTTCCATCGCAGAAATAATTCCATCCACAATGCCACCCAGTGTGTGATTCAACGCGACAGTGGATTTGCATACGTGACCAACAGAGGGCGCGCTACTGTAGATACGTCAGAGTTCCCGCAGTAAAGCTAAATCAACAAGATTCAAAAACAAACTTAAGCTGTTTATTCTTTAAACCAGATTTGGTGGGTAGGTCTAATGATTATGCCACCCTTTCCACAGGATTTCATGATCCATTGGCGTCAAGGATATGCCCTGTTTACACCTGCTTCCCAAACATGGATGGAAGGCAGGGGAGGAAAAGCACATGAAAAGCCAGCAGTGTTTTCTCAGTTTGGTTTTTCCACTTCGCTAAACGCATAAAGATGCACAGTTTTAGGTAAGAGTGGGATATTCATACACTTTTAGCTTCTCATTTCCCCCTGAGAAAATGTCATGAAGTAGGTACTTTGTTGTTTGTTGTATAATTAAGTTTTTAGAAGTTTGTAATGTTTTCCCCATGTCCCATTTTGACCTGCCTCAACATTTTCGGCTATTTTAGAAAACACTTGACAATGCTCAGTTTCTATGGGTTTACTGGATTTGATAGGCATAAGCTTGAGTAGCATATTCAGTTTTCTATAGTGTGATAATGTTATTCGGTTACTTTTTTTTCTTCAGAAAATGACAAATAGTCAGAAGAATCAGGGTTATTCAATTAAATTTAGCACATCAAATATTGATGTCGTGTGTGTTGTCTAAAAATGATAAAAGCTAATCGTTTTGACTACGCTGCATGATTACCGTGAATAATTTCCTTCTATAACATTCAGAACTGAACAAAATCATCACTAAACTAGAACAAAACCAGCGTTGTGTGGAAAAGAATGATTCTTTAAAAGAATTAGATGATGATATTGAAAAACACTTTAATTCACACACATTTAGTCTGTTTATTTCAGGGGTACATGTATGAGCTCAGCATTGAGCTGATGGTGACAGAGTGCACAAGATGGACATTGCCGGGAACAGAGCAATTCTGTCAATCACTGTTAGGGACATTTTGTGTATTGGCTTATTAGGTAAACATATATTTTGAGACCATGTTAAAACTCTTTTGTTCTTGTGCACTCATTTGCATATGGGTACAGACATATACAAAGTTTGATAGGTACGGAATTCTAAAAGACTGTTATGACTTCATTATGAAGGCCAAGTCGAATTATCTTGCCTTGTGAGATAATTAAGAAAAAGTGAATAGATTGCACATGAAATAAATGCTACTGAATTACAGTAAGGTCAGTGACAGAATTGTCACAAATATAGTTTTATCATTACAGCTACTGTATACTGGGAATTATGTCTTTCTAATCTGAGTGAACACTTGTATACTATGCAAGCTAGTCTAGAAGAAGCTGGGGAATTTGTCTTTCACAGTTTCACAGAAAGATACAAGACATTTAAACTACAACAAACAACAAGACAAGTAAAAAAGACATCTTAATTAATGTATTTGAAATACTACAGTACTTAAGTGTAATTGCGTCCAGCTGTGGTCATTAAAGCCTTTTGTCATGTTCATTATACCTAATTTTCTTTGGACTTTGTCCCAATTTGCATACTACATGTCTTAATCAGGGTTGACAAAACCCTGTTTCTAAAGCAGCGTTCACACTGGACTTAAGTCCCCATTGACTTCCATTCATACGCACGCAAATGTGCCAGACTGGAAACACAAGGTCATGCGACAAGTTTTGCAGATACCTGCGTTGAAAAGTTCAAGCTTGGTGAACTCTGACCTGCAAAATTGCATCACTTCACTGTTTGAGACCAATCAAGGATCAAAACATAGCCTCTCTTTACAGGAATTGGTCGCTTTTTTAATTGACTACTCATCTTGTTTAATCCCGCCTCTTTTCACAGCGCTGTACGAAAGAATTTCACAAGCTCAAACTCCAGTATGACTGCAGCTTAAGCTGCATATTTAAATTTTCTGTCAAGAGAGGTCATGTTTTGATCCTCGATTTGTCTCACGCACTCAAGTGATGTGATTTTGTAGGTCAGAGTTAACCAAGCTTGAACTTTCCAACGCAGCGATCTGCGAAAGTTGACGCACGACCTTGCGTTTCTGGTCTGACGCATTAGCCTGCGTATGAATGGAAGTCTATGGGGAGAAAAGTACAGTGCGACTGCAGCTTAAAGATCTACCTTTCTGCAGATTTCAATTGCAACCCATATCAAACACACCTGCCTGTAATTACCAAGTGCTGTTCAGGTCCAAATTAATTGGTTCAGGTGTGTGTGTCAAGGTAGGAGCTGAAATCAGCAGGAAGGTCTTAAAAAGTATAAGGATTGCATCCAAATCATAGTACTGTATGTTGAAAAACTGTAAGCCAAACTTTTCCGAATGGTACAGTATTTCTGGCAGATCTGTGCATGCTTGTAGGGCCAATATTACCTACAACCGTTTGTGATTTCTTTTTTTTTTTTTTAATTGTATAAAAATAACAAGGAATGCAAGGCCAATGTTACCACATGAAAATATATGAACCTCAAAGTTAAGCTAAAGTAAGCTTGGTCCTAATACATCCAAATGCAAACATTAGTTCTAAGCAATAAAAATGCTCCAGAGTACTCTTACTGTGCTTCTACAAAGAACAAGAGAAAAAAGCTGTTTTTATAACCAATAGCAGAAGTACATGGGAAACAGATCCATGCGCACTGGGAAGCGGCCTTTAAAAAGTTTTTAGGCTATGTCTCGAATTGCATACCTTTGTACTTTTGATGCATTATAAGTTCTGTTGACACCACTCATATGCAGAGTGTGATGTCATGTGATGATGCAATTGCCTATTAATTTACCTTTCGTTTTCAAAACATTCTTGGCAGCCCAGCAGACACACAACGTCATAAGACGTTAATATTAGGTTCGATTTAGGTCAATCTATGATGTCCAATAATGATGTGAAATGACATTAACTTTGTTGATTTTAGGTTGTGTTGGAAAGTGATCTAAACCAGTGGCGCCTGCAGGCGTACGGCTGTACGCACTGTGCGGACCTACCATGAGAGGGCGCGATTTAATGCCGCTTTTTAAATTTATTTATTCCATAATTTAAAATGATTATTAAACAGTATACAATACAATATACTGACAAGGCAAGAAGGAATGACAACAAAAAGGTGTGTGTTTTAAAGTGTGTATGCACTTGCATGGTGGGAGATGGGTAAAGAAATCTATTGGCTTTAGTTTTACTGGCGGTGTTTCCGCACCTAAAAATCACCATTAGATAGCTATTGTTTGAAACAAGGTTAAAATGAGTAAACGCTCTTTAAAACTAAATTGAGCTAAACTTAATTGAGACATTTGGAAAAAAGGCCTAAAACTAATGAGACGAATACTGATTTCCCGCACGGGGTGGAGACTGCAGTCTCATTAACAGCACCTGAACCGGGGAACCTGTCTGTTTCATCAGACAGATCAGATTTAGCTGCTACGCGGCCGAACAGCTACCCTTCCAGGTGTTTTAAACAAGTTTATCTGACAGACTGGCATAAATAAGCAGACATCTCCATTCTCACGAGTTTTTGAATTGTCTCACACTTCCAACCCAGTTTGTTCTACCGAGTTTGTTCGGTCAGTGGAAAGGATTTAATTAATGCTTCTCTAATTGTATTTTCTCACAATTTTCTGTCATATATTGGCAAATTTTTCAATATGTCATAATTTTAAAGATTATGTCTTGAGCATCTGATTTTTCCTTGGTACTTATGTGCTTATTACATTTAGATTTCAGCGAAATATTAAAATTAAAAAGGAAACAAGTTATGTTTTAACATATGCCCTTGAATAATGCAGCCTTTGACAGCAAGCATCAGTGTTTCTTGACATGATTGGCGGAAGGGGGCGGGGCGGTGCTGGATTTGTGCGTACCTTGGAATAAAATCCTGCAGGCGCCCCTGATCTAAACCAACGTCATTTTGACGTCAAATATTGACATTTATTTGTCAGGTATGGCAACCAAAATAGACGTTATAGTGGTAACGTCCACACAAGATTAAGCTGTAACCTCATTAGACATTGATATGTTGTTGTTTTTAAGTTCCATTTGAAAGTAACCAAAATGCAGTGTCTGTCCGACGTTGGGATACAACGCCAATATGATGTCATTTTGACATCCTGTGTCTGCTGGGAGTATATACTGTTCCAGGTTCAGTAAGTAACAAGTATACCACTCCGAAAATAGACACTGATCATCGTTTGTGCAAGCTTGCTGTATGCATGGACCATTCCAAAGTACCTCAGAAGTAATACAAGCCAGCTGAAAATTTTCCAGTGAAACATCACTTGTCAGAGTTGCGGTATCTTCAATTTTCAGAGGTAGCTTTAATAGCATGATTATTGTAAAGCTCAACATTACCTAGTCTGTTAAATACTTCTAGCATTAATATAGTTCAAATATCTCCAAGATGACTACCGCCACAGATGTCACAGTGTGTTTAAGTTTTAAAAAAGTGATGTAGCGCGCTGTGTTACTCATCTAGTGCGCAACACTGTTTATAGTTGGTTTCTTTTGGATTGTTGACCCAAGACAGATCTTGAAGGCAGCTTGTATAGAATGATATCTTGAAAACAGATAGATCACCAGAAATGCTCAAGCTGGCTTATCAAAAACCAGGAAGTAACCATGCTTATTGTTTGTGAGGTAATGTTCATACAAGTAAGCATTAGCATCACCGGGGAAACCTTTAAAAATGTTTGCACTAATGCAGAATAATTTCCTTGAATAATTCTTGATTTTTACTTTAAGGACTAAATGATATGTACGTAATAATAGGTTAAATTGAAAACTCAAGGAGCACTCTGTGCTATTTTGTCTGTTCTTCATAGATCAGATCATTCCTGACTCAGCAGTTCTGTACAAAAAATGGAGAAATACTATTCTTTTTAAATAAATTTAAATAAACCCAGATATCTATCTTTCTTCTCCCCAACAGAGCTCTGAGCAGTAAACTTGTAAACCAATCAGCCAGGTGGACTACAGTGAAGTTTGTCATTATACATTAGGTTGTTCTCTTGAGGTTTTCTTCTGTGTAAATAAGGCTTCTGTACAGATGATTTTTATTAATAATAGTCCTCTGGATGTTTTGAAGTGTGTGTGTACTTTTCTTTACAGGACCTTCCTCCACGTCCGACTGTTGACTGCCTTGGGACGTATATACAGGGATCTTTTCCTTAGCCTGTTGTTTTCTATGCCTGTTGAGGGAGGTAAAACATTTGCACAGATGACTTTTTAGATATTTGAAATGGAACTTCACTCCACAAAGCATAACTTTAAGCAGTGATTTCCCACCCCCACCTACTCCTGCCATGACTCCTTTCAGTACTGGGAATTATGGGTCCTTGCAGTACTCGGGTGCATTAGGTCACAACTCTCCTAAAACTTTGTATTTTAGTTTGTGTGGTAAATACTTACCCCTTATGCATTCAACTCGAGGCTTTTCCCACTGACCATCTGGTAAACAGCGCACCACAGAAAGGTGGCGCTGTGTAAACCCACTGTTACACTGGTATCGAATGAAAGAATTAACTGGGTAGCGATCTTTGCTGTTCCCAAGCATCCGTGCATTCTGCACCTCAGGAGGTGTTGAACATGTGACTACAATAAAAACATAATAGCAAAATAAATTTGGAAATAGTAATGTAGCTCCACTATAATAACAATACAACATAATGATTGAAATAATGACTTGGCATGTAGCTGGTTTGATAGGCTAATGGCTAGCATAGCTAATCGAGTTGGCGGTGAAGTTCTTATCTATCACCTCTTCTTACCAGGTTCACTCTTGCAAGTGAAAGGAAGATGGTAGTTGCAAGGTACATCATTCCACTGGCCATTCTCATGCCATATCATTACAACACAATCTTCTCCTGTGCTAAAGTAATTATCTGGCTGATTGGGTCTCCAGTTTTCATATTCCTGTAAAACAAAAATAGCACAGGTTGAAACAATTACATAATTTAGATGCCTCAGGTCAAATACGTCACTTTGTTTGGGAAGAATGTCAGGAGAAGTTGGTCTCACCAAAGGACTTCCATCTGTCCAACGGAACTCGTTTTGCACATCCTTATCATTTAGCCCTATCCACTGATAATCTTGAGCTTGAGCTATAGCATACAGAAATGTACAAGCACTTTCATGTAGATCACAAAACAGGTACAAAATTGTATTAGAAATGACTTTCGACTCACTTTTTACAAACTCTTGTTCTTGTTGGGAGGATATGCTAACTAGGTGAGAGTTTAGCTCTTGACAGTGTTGCTCAGCACTGGTCCAAGTCTCACGCTCATCAAAATGAATGTAACAGCTGCCCATGAACTCCATCCACCCTTCAGCACATCCCTGTACCACTGAAAACACAGAAGAGAAAAGGTATTTTTAAAGGGGTGGCTTGCATCTCAATTCACACATTTCCTATGCGTTTCACTGCTCTGCACTCTGTATTTGTAAGAAAAAATTTGTCCACATTAAATGTCGTAGTAAATAGTCAACATATATTCACTCTAAAAGCTTAGAATTTAATGTAATTAAATGGCTTTGAATTATACCCTTACTCATAGGAAGTAACAAGACAGTAAAAAAACAAAGGAAATGAAGATGTGTGGTTTGAAAATCATGGCATATTTGAATGGTTACCTTTTACATGTTCTATAAATGACTTTTCACTTACACACTGAGCAGTTTTCTCCACTGAATCCTGAATGACACTGACATAAAGCAACTCCATCTTGTAAAGAGCATAGACCTTGACCACAGGGGTTTGGATCACAGGGGTCAGATGGAGCTGCCAAAGATTAATTTTCAAATGTTATAATGTAGATTCTGTACAACGGTAAAATAATAAAAAGTAAGATATTGTAGTTGAGTTATTACCTTCATTAACAGATGGATTCATTGTCGATTTTGGCATTTGAAGTGAAGCTGAAGATGGAGTGGTGAGTACAGGGATGTTAGTTGGGGTGGTAATCAGAGGTGACTTGTCAGTCACATCAAAAGCCTCCATGGTGACACTAATTTTCTCATCTCTTTCTGGTAGGAGGTCATTTGATTCATGTGAAGTACTATTTGAAACTGATATGGAATCTTCTGTGTAAGGTTCTGGAGTACTGCCCTCACCACTGATCTCTACCGATCCACGACCCTGTTCTGTTCCAGCTGTGGGCCTTAACGTCAACTCAGTGACCTCATCATCTGTAAAAATAATCATCTCTCCATCTTGTCTCTGAATGTTTTCAGACACCTCGCCTGAAGGATGATTAGGATATCCTGATGTTCCAGTGACAGAGACGGATTTAAAGACAGAGGCTGAGCTTGATTCTAACCCAATGGCAGAGCTAGATCCAAATCCAGAAGCAGAGCTTGATCCAAATGCAGAGGCAGGGCTAGATTCAATTCCAGAGGCAATGCCAGATCCAAATCCAGAGGCAGAGCCAGATCCAAATCCAAAGGCAGAGCTAGATTCAAATCCAGAGGAAGAGCCAGATCCAAAAGCAGAGGCAGAGTTTGATTCAAATCCAATGGCAGAGCCAGTTTCAAAGCCAGAACCAGATCCAAGGGCAGAGTTTGATTCAAATCCAATGGCAGAACCAGTTTCAAAGCCAGAACCAGATCCAGAACCAGATGGAAACCCACTTTCAGCAGTGTAAAAACCAGACAATTCCTGCTCTCCAGAGGCTCTTGGAGTAAGGTCAATCATTTTTGTGTCTACAAATGACACACTGAAGAAGCCTGATCCACTTGATTCTTCACCACTGAAGAACCCACTTGTTCCTGAACCACTAATTCCACTGCCAAGTCCAGATGGAAGACCACTAGCCACTTCAAAGTGTCCAGACTCCTCTCCTGATTCTTGGTCCCCTGATTGTATTCCCGAAGTAATGATAATACCGCTACCACTGCCATCTTTAGCCTCTGAAGCACTACCTGAGGCAGAAGACCACATGAGTGCATCTGTACCTTCTTGGTACCTCACAATGAAACCTGATCCATCACCACTTTGGCCAGAACCGGATGCACTACCACTGGCTATACCGCTTCCTGATATGTAACCGGAACTAGAATCAGGAACACCTGATGCCGAGCCTGAGGCTGAATCTGAGTCTGAGCCTGATCCAGATGTAGATGCAGATGCATATCCAGATCCAGATCCAGACATGTCCACAAACAAGGGAGGGACAATTGGACGAACTGTAACACAAATCATTTAAAGTTAGCACACCTTAATGTGACAGTGATGCAGTCAAGATTTGCAGTATCAAGCAGAACTATCAAACATTTGATACCAGGTCTCTGCAGCATTGTTATGTCTGTAGCATTCAGCATATCTTCATCAAACCCCAAAGACAGATTTGCTGAAAAACAGTTAAGTATCTGAGATCAACACCTTGGCTTGCCTGTCATTGCAAACTTGTACAAACACGCATTGAGCTGTTATACCTTTAAAACAGTATGCATCATATCTTGAGTATGGATGTGGGGAGCCTGTTTGGTTTGGTTGGGCATAAATTGTCTGGACTCCAGTTTTGTTTCCACCACAATCAAAGTCTGGGCTACGTACAGGGTAGCGGACACTGCGGTCAGCCAGCCATCCAGGGCTGCACTTGTGGAAACCCTGATTCCACGCTGCATAGAGTTCTCCAGTTGAGGCAAGAGTAGAACTCAGTTTTCTGCAATGGGCAACAGCTTCATAGTAGGTAAAGCCAGCTAGTGAGCTCACATGGAAGATCTCTCCTAAAGGATACAGACCAAACAGTGATGTCATACAATAATGTGTTTACCATATTGTCATGAATAGCATTTATAACTTGAAATAGTACTCACCCTTTATTTGATCCATGTAACAGTACACATCATATTGTTCATGTGCAGGCCTAACATTGTAAGAGCGTACACCAGGGACATCCTCACTATCTCCAGAGCATTTCTTTCGAGGATGCACAATTGGATATCTAAACATAGGAAGTGTCAATATGCATACATTGGAGCCCTGATACCAGTTAATTTATCAGAGACACAAAATAAAGGGCTGCACTTTGTAAAAATATGCTCACCTGACAGTTTGATCTTGTAGCCAACCTGCACTGCATTGATGAAGGCCAGCTTCATAAGCAGCCTGAAGGAGCTCAGGAGTGGCAATGACTGCTCCCAGTTTCTGACAAGCATCTTGTGCTTCCTCATAAGTGTAAGCATAGCGCCCAGATTCAGCACGATAGTGGAATACCACTCCCTTGATTTCTAGGGCAAGGAAAAATATGAGCATATTTATTAAGGGGCTTTTCAAGAAGTTGTTGTCTTATCATGAAAGTAACAGCTTTTTTCGAAATCAGTAAAGAGAATTATAATGTCCGAGGAACTTTTTGAAAATACTTGGTCCTTCATTTGTGCAGGTGACTGATTGCAATGTGGTCATCTCAAGACACATTGGATTAAGTCCACTTACTAGCAGTGACATTGATACTGGGAATTGCATGTTCCAGGGAAGGTGGAGCTGTGGCCACATTGATGATGTCTTCCTCAACATCAGTTATGTTGAGAGGTGGAGATAGGGGACTTTCTGTGCTTGTTGTGTTAAAAGGCTCATCTGTCAATATTTGGCCACGAACCTCTCCTTCAGTGGTCACTTGTTCTGTATAATCTGAAGAGCTTGATGTAACTGTAGCCACTGTTAACACTGACTCGGTGGTAGTGTATATTTCTGGAAATGGCGTGGTCTTTATTAAGACCTTATCTTCTTTATCTGCAAAGTAATTAACAGAGTGTATGTGAGAACTGGGTTTTTTGAACCACAAAAACACCTAGATATCATTGGATGCTCAAGTTTCTAGTCTAGTCAATATCATAAAGAGGTCACTGCTAGAAGGGATACAACTGACTGGAAGATGACGAAAATGATTTATATTAATTATATTCTATTCTTTTAATGAGGAACTAGGATAAGTAGGATATGTAAATTATTTAGCAGACATATTTTACAAAAATCTATAATATTGATTACGATCTATGTGCTTACCTTCATAACAGATTGCATCATAGCGGGAGTCTGGGTATGGATAACCAGTCTGATTTGGAAACAGGTAAACTGTTCGCACTCCCAAAAGCCCCCCACCACATTGGGGTCTAGCTATATTTATAGGGTACCGCACACTCCTGTCTGCAAGCCAGCCAGCGTTGCACACATCCATGCCAGTCTTCCATGCTAGGTACAGCTGTCCTGTGGTAGCTAATTGGGCTCCTAACTTTGCACATTGGTCTTCAGCATCTGCAAAGGTGAACTTTTCCACAGACATAGAGTAGAACACTCTGCCTAGGTGATGAGGAGAGTCCATTAAGTAAAACCCAGCAGCACAAATACACAAACAAGATACATATAGGTTTGGAAATGCCTGAGGTACCTGACATTTTCTCTGCAAAACAGTACACATCATAGGTTTCATTGACGTCTCGGACTCCATATGTTCGAACACCTGGGAAATTATCTTTGTCTCCATAACAAGGCTCCCTTGGTTCATGGATAGGATATCTAAGCAGAATGCATGCAATGTTATTATAGTTATGAGTTTGTTTCTTTAGAAAAGTTGAAGGGGATGTTGATTATTTTACTTAAATACTATATTTTTGTGCATATCAAGCAGTTAAACACAATTGTCATTACCTCACGGTTTGGTCTGAAAGCCAGCCAGCATCACACTGATGGAATCCATCATCATAGGCAGCTTGCAACTGTGCTGGAGTTGCGATAACAGCACTGTTCTGAATGCAGGCTGCTTTTGCCATTTCAAAGGTTAATGTGTATCGGGTAGAAATTGCTCGGTAGTGAAATACAATGCCTGTAAAGATTTGAGCCATTTAACATGACATTTAACAGTTATTTATGGCATTTTCAGTTCTTTATGCGATAAATAATTGGGCTTGATTTAAAGTGCCTTACCTTGTATTTGCATTTCCACCGAATCATAGTTATCGTCAATCCCCTGCATGACCTCACATCGGTAGGTGCCAGAATCATGGGAACGGAGTTCTGAGATTTCAATGGTAGCATCACTTGGCACCATGGGGTAGTTTACCAGATGAACCCTGTCCAAGTACTCTGTCTCAACCTGCACCTGACCCTCAGTGGCAACCAGTATAAGGGATATTTTGCCCTTGTGGATATGACTCCATTTAATGCGCTGGGACAATGGGGCATTGGTAGGGGAGGTCAGGGTGCCAGGGTCCTGGAGGGTGATGTCCTGAAAGTAGCAGGGGATAACCATGCTCCCCCCAAGTAGGGGACGCAATGGCTGTTCCACAGGGATGCTCACACTGAGGGTGCTGTCTTGATCTGTACAACATAATTTAAACTAAATTATTAAAGCAATAAAAAATGCAATACAAAAATAACCAATATTTTACCTACCAGCCATGTCTCCAAATAATATCATGCCAGAAATGCCATGGGTGCATATATACAGCAGGAGCCAAATCAAAGACATGTTTCACCTTAAGAAATATAGAAACAGTTTTTTACATTAATAATTCAGCATCATGCACATTTGACTAATGTTTGACAGTGAAGCATATAACAAAGCAGCCAAACAGTATGCACTGACAGAAGAAATAAATGACAGTGGTCCTCGAACAAACCCCCTGTAGTTCACATTTGGATGTCTCCCTCCTCTGACACAATCAATTTTGGTCTTGGAGTCTCTACTAAGTCGATTAATGAATCTGATGTATTTTATTATATGCGCACACGCTTTGCGGAGTTGGGGGTATTTCAGGACCTGGATGGGGAACCACAGCTTTGTGGTACAACAACTTTAATCAGAGATTTAATCTGTCACTCTTCTTTGAGTGCTACAGCCCTGCAGAGTTTACTTTTAGTCCAGTTGCAACTCAGATGCTTGTGGTTTCCAAGAAACATTGACTGACTGATTAGTTTGATCAGATGTGTTTGTGCAATGCAGTGTTGCCCTGTCTTAAATGCACAATTTTGTTTCTTAACCCCTAAAATGCATGCATTAGTACCATATTATTTGCGTTAGAACCAGGGGTGACTACTTCCTGGAGGGTCATTATTGTAGAGCAGGGATGCTCAACCCTGTTCTTGCAGATCTACCTTCCTGCAGAGTTAAGCTCCAACCCTGATTAAACACACCTGAATTAATTAATTGGGACATGAACAGCACTGGATAAATACAGGCAGATGTGTTTGATATGGGTTTCAACTGAAATCTGCAGGAAGGTGGATCTTCAGGAACAGGGTTGCGCACCCCTGCTGTAGAGCTTAGCTCAAGGATGATAGCTTTAAAATTATTAGGGCATAGGGATGAGTTCTTCTAAATGGGACAGTGTGTGACACTAATCAACTTTCTTGCACTCTAAATGTTTAATTCTAAGGGCTTTTTGAAAGTGGACAATTTTGAGAACTTAGTTTTAAAGTGACACTAATAAGGACACTAACATGAATAGAACATGTTTTCTCTTGCTAGAGAGAGCTACTCAGAGGGCAATGTTTTACTAAATCTCACGAGATTCCCTTCCCTGATTAATTTCCTGCACTAGTTCACACATGTACTGTAATTTTTCATTAAGCTTAAACTACCTGATCTGTCGAATAAGGATTGTTTTATTAAGATTTTAAGCTAAACTCTGGAGGACTGTGAACCTTTAGGAGTCCAGTTTGACACCATCTACTTTCTAGGCAAATGAGGTACAAAGATGTCCCAGAGGTAAATAAAGGACAGAATTATCCCTTTTAAAAGGGTCATGAAACACTCTACAAATTTCATTATTAATTCCATTACCACAATGTTAGCATCTGTTAGCTTTCACTGTATCTAACAAGTGGCTAGTTTTTATCTTTTCTCCTTTATATTCTATAATCATCTGGGTTTTAAAAATATATGGGGTTGGTATCGCCTATGATGACAATGTAGGGCTGTGAGGATTCAACGGTGCACCGGTGTATAATTATTATTCATGCAACTGTGTGTCTTTATTTAATGAGAGAACACTGTTTTTGAAATATTATGTCAAGCTTTGAGATCATGCAGTTGTTAGGTGTTCATAATAGGTGGCCCAACAGAGATGACTGTGATTGGCTTTACTGATGACCAGTTTACAAGAGTATGGACACTGGAGAAAGCTGCATCTGTCAGCTGATTAGTTTGCCCATGTCTCTGCCCACTGATCATCTTGCTGACACAGCATTCAAAAGCTGACAGACACAACTTTCAAATGCTCCAGTGAAATTTTCTGTCTCTTCAAAGTCTAAATCTGTGTAAATTGCAAAACAAGCACATGTAAAAATGAAAATTTCCTCATGGTTTGCTTTAGATTTTTAGTCAGTGTGACAGATGACAGTTGAAAACACACCTGCTTGTAATATTCCAGCAATCCTGAAGACACACATTATGTATTTTTGTTGTGCTGGCTTAGGGATGGCGTAAACCTTAACAGGACCTTGGTTTCCCATGACTAGAGTTGCCCACTCCTTCCTAAAAAGCACATTTTTTTTTTGCTTTTTTTCTCCTAATCCAATGTTTCTAGGGCACACTGACTGGACTGAGCAAATCACTTAAGCCATTCCAAAAGGAGTTTCTCCCTTTCTCCAAGTCTTTACTCCGCCTGACTGAGCTACTGTACTCCGGGTGGAAATTTGGAACCGATTTGAAACATGACGTCATTAATTCACTCACCCTTTTAAACGTTCACACGTACACTCTCTTTCTCCCCGTCTCTCTCTCTAAAGAAGAATAGTTCACTGTTTGTGCCACAGGAAATGTTCTGGACTTGGTAAGTTGAATTTTAATCAGTGGCTACTGTGAAATCAAGTTGGATAGTGGCACAATATTTCTCTGTAATATTTTTAAATGCTGAAGTTCAGGTCGCTGATAAACAGTGCGACATTCACCACTTTTCCTAAATTTTTCCATCCTGGCTTTTGCTCAGGTTTTCTGAATCAAGCTGTTTTAAATGCACTGAGTGACTGTAGGAGACCTCCATCCTGGCACGGCCCGTCAAGTAGCTTTTTATCTCACTCCCCTAATGCCTTACTTCTGTTTTACTGGTTTATATGCCAGTAAGACCAGAACTAAGAACAATAGACCACTTCCTATGCAAGTAAATGAGCACTTATGCAAAGACAAAAATGCATGTTCAAGATACTTAGGTTGTTTTCAATAGATCTTCTGCCAACACACTTACAAATAGGTTGTGTGTGGTGAGAAGCGCCACATTCAACATCTGCTCGATAGACGGAAATATGCTAACTCGGCTGTCTGAGATGACTTATTGCGGATCTCTTCTGTCAAGAAGACCAGATTACTGTCTAGTTCACAAGAATCCATTAAGGAATCAATTATTTTGACAACCAAATTTGACTCTATCAAATTAGGATATATCAAGTAACTGCATTTTATGCACACAGCATGACTAAGAAAGCACGTCTTTGTGAAATAAACATATCTGACTACTCAAATGTCTTTTTCAAATTTTTTTTAATAGATAAAATGCAACATCTACAGTTATATTCTGGTCTTGTCATGCAGGTGTGGAGAGAGAACTTCCACAGTATCTCCATTCAACCAGTGCGGTATGTTCTCTTCCCATCAGGCACAGGCCAATAAGCAGAGCTCTGTTCCTGCTGTGGTCTGTGCCTTAGACTCAGGCCTGCATTAAAGCCAATGTAAATACTCTGCTCTATTCCACAGGAGGCCCTAAATCACTCAAACCCCCAGAGGGCCACGGGACCAGAACACTGTCCACATTCAAAACACACAGGTAAGCAAGTCTAGGACTCCTGACTTGTATAGGGAAAGTATGTCAATACACACATGAGACATGTCACAATTCCTGGACCATTTGACACAGCTTTTGTTGCATGCAAAATCATATAGGCAGAAACAATAGCTAAAACTCAAGCCACATTGAAAACCTTTCCTTTTACTAACTTAAACACATAAATGACCCAAACCCCAATATAACTGATTCAAGATTTATTTTTCACATATGCACTTATATAGATAAAATTTATTGGCTAGCAGTGAAATTAATTATGAAAAAAGGTTTTAAAAGCAAGCACATAAATAATTAATACTAATTAATAATAATAATAATAATAATATATATATATATATATATATATATATATATATATATATATATATATATATATATATATATATATATATATACACACACACACACACACACACACAGTCACATTTTGTCTGAAGCAATGTTTTATCAAATTTAAATATTTTAATAAACTTATTTTAAAACTTGTTTTACATAATTTTAATATTAATGAACCAAGAATACATAAACTTCACAAATACAGAAAATAAAATTACTTGAGTTTTGTGAATATATATTAATAAATATATTTATTATATTTAAAAAAAAAAAAAAAAACTTACCAAACTAATATTGTTCCTTCTTTCTAGTCTTAGCTGTTGTTTGCAGTGTAGTTTTGTCTTGCATTAATCTTTCATTTGGGAAATGTCTAAATCCCGCAGTTTTTGGACTGCTTGCCTTCCCTGAGTGAGGCAGGAGCAGAAAGGGATCTAATTCAGATTGGGAACAAGTTTAGTGAAGTGAGTGGAAGAGAGAGAGACAGGAAAGCACATAGAAAGGCTAGGATGTGGGAGTGGGGACTATTTAGTGCCGTTGAATGGCAGATTGAATGTTCAAATCACAACTTTTAGGAAAATGCTGCTGATTGGCTGCATGGACTAATTGGCAATAGATTTATTTTGGGGTCATGGTAGAATTTTGTCACGAAATATAATATGTTTAGTTCATGAACAGATGTGCAAATTATGACTTTCATTTATTTGTGTTTTTTGATTGTGATATACAAACATTACAATCTTTCAAAAATGGAGAGCCTTTACTTTTATTGTACTTATTTTTTGTGTGTGCTGTCAAACAATTAATTACGATTAATCACATCCAAGATAAATATTTTGTAATACACACACAAATATATATATATATACATACATACACACACGCACACACACACACACACACACACACACACACACATATATATATATATATATATATATATATATATATATATATATATATATATATATATATACATACAGGTTTACTGTGTATATTTATGTGTAAATACACAGACAAACTACATAAATACAAAAAAATACAAATATTTTCTGATTTCTATATATATAATTACATTTACACATCATCTGTATTATATATAAATGTTAATAAATAAATATAAACAAATATGTTATACAATATAGCAATGCACATATTTATATACACAGTACACACAAATATATTTTGTAAATATGAACTTTTATTTTGGATGCGATTAAGTCACGAATAATCGTTTGACAGCATATTGATATGATGTGTATAGTTATAGTCAGAATTATTAGCCCCTCTTTGATTTTTTTTTTTTTTTTCACAAAATATGTTTAACAGCTCAAGGAAATTTTCACAGTTTGTTAATATTTTTTCTTATGAGTTTTATTTTGGCTGGAATAAAAGCAGTTTTACATTTTTTTAAAAGCCATTTTAAGGACAAAATTATTAGCCCCTCGAAGCTATTTTTTCAATAGTCTAGAACATCAGACCATCTTTATACAATAACTTGACTAATTACCCTAACCTGCCTAGTTAATTTAATTAGCCTAACTAAGCCTTTAAATGTCACTTTAAGCAGTATTGGAGTGGCTTGAAAAAAATCAAGTAAAATATTATTTACTGTCATCATGGCAAAGATAAAATAAATCACTTATTATGAGTTATTAAAAGTATTATGTTTAAAATTATTGTGTTGAAAAAAAACTTGTTAAACAAAAATTGGGGGGAAAACAGGG
The DNA here is from genome assembly GCF_052040795.2 of Danio rerio. Lineage (NCBI taxonomy): Eukaryota > Metazoa > Chordata > Actinopteri > Cypriniformes > Danionidae > Danio > Danio rerio. The sequence goes on from NC_141045.1 coordinate 20,525,262, forward strand.
GGGCTAATAATTCTGAATTCAACTATATATATATATATATATATATATATATATATATATATATATATATATATATATATATATATATATATATATATATATATATATACATACATACAGAGAGAGAGAGAGACACTAGATCTTTCAGTTTTTCCCCCAACACTTTCATTTCCACCAAGGTAGATTATCTTGATTAATTCTGAATTAATAATCAGCAAAGACTGAAAATCGTGCCAAACAACACCAGTTTTTCCTTCCGATAACACCATTTTCATTTCAGTATTTAAGATAACATTTAAGATAACGCTAATATTTTCTCCTTAGATCTTTTTAATTACTTTTTTAATTTAACCAACAAAAACATAAGCTTATTGCTGTGTGTCATAAGCTTTATTGCTGTGTGTTTCCAATTAGAGCTAGTCATGAAACAGACATCATTTGTTATTATTAATCATCAGCTCAGCTTAAATATGACATCTCTTCAGACAGACACATCAGTCTACGCTTCAGTTTCCGGTTCAGTCAGGTTTTAAAGCTTTATTGTGGCCCTTTGCTGTGGTGTATTTAAAGACGCTGGTGAAGCTTTACAAGAATCTCTCAACCAAATATCAGTCTGCGTCTGATGGGGCTGGAATTTCACACGGCAGACTTTAAAGTGATGATTCACCAACAGAAGCTGCTCTTTACGCAGGTTTTTGAAGTGTGAGATACACCTCTGAGTCTCTCGTGTCCTTATATAGAAAGTAAAGAAAGCTGCTTTACCCAACTTAATAGACTTCATGAAAACAAGTTCATTGTTATGGCTACTGCTATGGAAAATACATTCAATAAAACAACTTGTATATGGTCAGGAAATGTGAAATGTTATGGATTTAAACACATGACTTTGGTTTGAAGAATGTGTCACAGGAAGTGTGATAAGACTGGCTAATTGTGTGAAAAATGTTAAAGGTTTCAGACATTTATTAGAGCAGAGGTTTAGTTAAGGTTGTGTTAAATTCGCATGTTTACACTTAAAATAATTTCTGCAGACTTCACACTTTTTTACATTGTTTAAAGAGGTTGCTAAAAAAAAAATGGAGTAAAAAACAATTAAATTTCATTTTTTTTTTAATGTTTGATGCAAAATGACTTTTTTATTCATAATGCTTTATTTTCTAGAACAGGAATTGCATCAGGCTATGGTCACATAGTATGGAAGCTTGTTTTAACTAAAAAAGTAGGAACAATTTGTCTTTTTTTAGCTTGTGGCTGTAACATTTTTTCTTCACAATTCTGAGTTTTTATTTCACACACAGTTCTGATTTTTCCTTATAATTTTTTATATTGAAGTTTTATATTAAATCTATATTGCCAGTAAAGTAATTTAAAGGTGCATGACATTTACATGACATTTATTGCCGTACTACTGAAAGCAGCAGCAGATAATTCACCTCAGATCTTGAAAATAAAACGTAAATAAAATAAAACGTTTGAAATTGAACTTTAGAACTGTGACTCAATGCAAACCAAACACATGTCATTAATCCAGAACATTTAATAATGTTCATTTAATAATGTTAAATAGCTTTAATATAATTAGATTGTAAAATTGACCATTTTGTGGAGTGCAGTGAGTGCACTATTTTGTGATTCTGAATGGCTGTATTTAAATTTCTGTTTTGTTTCGTCTGATGCAAACAGCCACTGCAAATCTCGTCATGTAGCATGATGTTGGGCTACAATGTAACCTGCTCATCCAATGTTTACATTAGGTATATTATATTATTTGTTAATTAAAAATCCCCTTATGTGTAACTCTGAATCTACGTCTCATTTTGGAGGCTGCTACTGTCCACTGGAGTTCACATTTTGGTCACGGACACACACTTTGAGAGCCTTTCTGAGTGAATGAATGAAATATGCTGTTTTCCACCAAGGCAACACAGGGTGCTGAAATATGATTGGCTAAAGTGGCATTGGGCGGGTTGAAAAAACTAAAACCAAGACAGATGTTCCAGCATGTAATGCACATTTTCAAAGCAGAATATTTGATTTTAGCATTATTTTTCCAATAAACAAGAATGTTCACTTAGCATGTTTCTTAAAAATCTTCAAACACATTAATATGCTTTAGAATAATCAAAAATGTACATACAGCACCTTTAAGCTTACATTTTAAAATTTTTACTACACTTAATAAAAAAGACATAATCAAAGTTATAATAAACCCAAGATGTAACCCAAATAAACAATGCTGCACTATAAAGTAAGTGTGTAGTAACTGTATTTACAACTCTTTGTTAATGAATGCTACAGCATAGTGTTGTATTAACTATTGTAAGCAGTCCTGTCCATTGTTATATACATTTTGGTCACACATATTTGATTGGTATTCTAAGGCTTATAGTAAATCTTTACCATCTGATGCAGAACCTGCCATTTTCAGATATTTACATCACATTTCTCATCACCCAGACAGACTCCAGCAGTCTTTGTCTTTGGGTATGATTGTGGCTAAAAGGCTTGTGCTGTGGCATTGGAAGTCATCCTCAATGCCTTTATCTTAAAGTTGGATTCAGGACATGATTTCGCTAACACAGATAGAAATCTAGAAATAGATTTCTGAGAACTCATTCCTTAAACAAAAATTTTCAGTGTCTGGGGTTTATTATTTCAATATCTGGGTGGACAAACTAGACACTCAACCTCTGTGGATTCTTCAGAGACTTAATTTATCTATTTTATTTATTTATTTATTTATTTCAAATTCTTTCTTTTATTTAGTTTCTGTTGTCACCCGCTAAACTGTGTTGTCATTGGGGTTTTGCTCATTTACTCATGTGCTTCTCTGTGGTTGTTCTTAAAAAATTCATTCATTTTATTTTCGGCTAAGTCCCTTTATGAATGAACCGCCAACTCACCCAGCATATGTTTTACACAGCAGATGCATCACTCGGAAACACACATATTCTCTACTATTCTCGCACATACACACTGGATAATTTTTAGCTTTCCCAATTCACCTATTCACCATGTCTTTGGACTTTGGGGGAAACCCACGCGAACACGGGGAGAACATGCAAACTCTACACAGAAATGCCAACTGACCCAGTTGATGCTTAAACCAGCGACTTGTTGCTGTGAGGCGAAAGATTTTAATTGAATCTTTCCTCTTGAAAGATTCAATTAAATGAAATGAATATAAATTTGTTCGATCTCATTGGTACATTTTTGTATAGGGTTTGCTGATCTGCCAGTGGAGAGTAGGGTAGCTGGGGTTTGGAGACACGTCTTCCTTTTAAATTTGTATGTTTTTATACAAATGAAATTGTATGAATTTGTAGGATTAAGCCACTTTTCTGACAGTATCTAAAACAGTTACACATGCTTTTGTGATCGAGCTGGAAATTTCTGATTGAAATTTGTTTCATACAACAATTTTTTTTTAGTGTAGGACGTTTCTTAGAGCTACATCTACAAAATGCACCTTATAAAACCAGCAATATATTCACATGTGCGAACTATAAACCATGTGTGCAAAAGAGAAGCTTAATTACTTGGAAAGCCCTGTTAGGGTCAACTGAAAACTTGTGTCTGGTCACACAAACCATGCTTGTTGATTCTCATATACTAGCACATTGTTGCCTTATGTCGCTACATTGCGAATCCAACTCAGAGGTCTCACCGGTTACCGTTCTGCTTTATTTCCATATATATTCGGTCAGTCAGTGAATTGGCGCTATTGTCTGTGCTTAGAGGTGAAAAGTTGATGTACATGGTTTATAATGTTGTAGGTCAGTGAACGGGGCTGAGTTTGTTGGGGCAGTGGGTTTTACACTCCTCTGGAGACTAGTTAACAGTCATCAACAGGTAAAGTGGTGACATCATCTGTACTGCAACAACAATAGTGTATGTGTTTGGCTTAAATGTTGCTAAATTGTATAATTCCTTAATGATCTAAATGTGTTTGAATGAATATTTATTTGTATTTTTAGACAAATATATTTATTAATTTTGGTACTTACACAGTTTACTTGATTTTTTTAACATAAATGTTTATAAAGGTTAATACTTGCACAGTTTATTACGGCTTTGCAGTTTATTAATTGATTCAGCACATTTATAAACATATTCATTTCAATAACCAATTTCTGATAAATGCTTTTACTCCCTCACTGACTCTTGCACTAGGTTGCACATTTGCACTATAGACACTTTCTTAATCACTCCATGTCTCTTGCAAATATTGTGCATTTCAAATTGCGCTTCACAGAGGGTTTAATTATCTCTCCTGCTCAATATCACGCACTACATTGTTAAGTCTCATATAAAAGTACTTATATAGCCTGTCTATGTGGAAATCTTAAAGTATCTTAAAGTATCTTAAAGTATATGTTATGCATATGTTTTTAAATAGCTCTTATGTCCAGTGTTGTGTTTGTATTTATGATTAATTCATGTAGTGCTTAATTTATTTCTCTGTATGTCCACACATGTAGCAGAATGACAATAAAGCTCAAAGCTCAAAGACTTGACTTAAAATAAAACAAATAAGAATTTTTCCACTGGAAAATATATAATCTGAAATACTGTAAACAATTTTTTTGCTCCATTAAATTATTAGAAAAAGTATATATATAAATATATTAACATTACCTTCGAATTATGAAAGGATCTATCTGAAATTTTTGTCAAAATTAACCTTATAGCCAGCGCCCCGAAGAGGACACACTGAGTAGCTGTTTTTCCACATGTCAATGTTTACATCGCTTTACCATGGTACTTACACATGAAAACAGAATCTTTGTAGTAAAAAGCAAGTCATTTTAAACACAGCCGTGGCTCATGATGAAAACTATAGCCTATAGGTGACCTATTATTTATAAGCGGAAGTTATGTTACATCTCCAAAGCTTGTAAAAACAAAAAACAGCATATTTTAAATTAACAAATATAATTCAATAATTCATTTAAAGCATATAATTTTATAAATATAATTCAATATTTCATATAAAGCATATAATTCAATAAATATTGCCATATTATTCATTCATTCATTCATTTTCTTGTCGGCTTAGTCCCTTTATTAATCCGGGGTCGCCACATCGGAATGAACCGCCAACTTATCTAGCAAGTTTTTACGCAGCGGATGCCCTTCCAGCCGCAACCCATCTCTGGGAAATATTGCCATATTAATTACATATAATTAACAGCTGTACTGGTTAAAATATTTAGCAAAACCTTGTATGCTTAATTTAAACAAGAAATATTCATCCCTAAACAATGAATAAATGATATTGAAAGCAAACATTTAATTTTTTCAAGCATCAACATATTTTTACAACACCAAATTCTTATTATTTTAATTAAATTAATGAGAAGACTGATTGTATTTCTTAAAAAGTAATGCTTCAATTAATGATCTGCCAGATCATTAATTCATGATTACCATTAATTCATCATTAAATCATGCAGAATATGACTTTTTAGAATTAGAAGTTTCTATTTGCATTTGCCTTTTTTTTTTTTAACCCAGTTTGCTAATTAAAGAGAATTTTGATAATACATTTAGGGTTTCTGTCATGTTAATGTATGAAAGAGAACTGTTACACACATAGGGCTCTATTTTGACGGTCCATGCGCAAAGTGCAAAGCACAGAGCGCAAACGCATTAAGGGCGTGTCAGAATCCACTTTTGCTAATTTAAGGAAAAATTACCGTTGCCCATGGTCTAAAAGGGTTGAGCTTATTTTCTTAATGAGTTATAGGTGCGTTTTGAGAATAAACCAATCAGAGTCTCATCTCCCATTCTCTTTAAGAGCCAGTTGCATCGCACCATAGCGCGTTTGCTAATTACATGACGGCTTTGTAAGTGGAAAAACGGAATGCTTCACTAGCAAGAAAATAGTTAAAGCATCTGCAGCGCGAGAATGAGAGAAGGCCTCTCATTATCTACTTTCACTTTCGCTCTGGTGGAAGGGGAAACCTTGTACGCACAGACATCAATTTGCCTATTAATATTAATTTTGTTTGTTAAGCGCAAAGATTTGTTTCAAAACTATTTCTAAATTCTGTTCTAATTTCAGTTCTAATAATAACGAAGTGTGGTCAAAAACCTGAGTTATATCCTAAAACACATGCTGTGCCCCATATGGTCTAGACCTGACAGGTGGGCAAATCTAAGCTTGTTTTTAATAAAACAAATATAAATTTGGATATAATAAATAATACTGCTAATAATAATAATAAATAATTAATAATAAATAATAATAATAACATTATACAAAAGCATTGTTATGAATAATTGTTATGAATAAACTGAAAAAGCCCCGCGAGATGAAGAAGGCATGAAAGTATGGTTTCTATATTTATGTAGGCTAGAAAATATGTTTTGTAATATTTTAATCATTTATATTTATGTCCTATATATATCCTTATTATATCTTATATATATCCTTAATATTTTAATTATTTTTCATATGTAAAGATATTTGCGTATTGCTCTACATCTTGTGTGTATTAAGCAGTGTGTAAGCTAGGCGCACAACTAACGCGCTCTGCACTGGACTATAGCCTGGCTTTGTTCTGGTCTATTGAAAACTATTATAGTTTTCCAAAATAGCAACGCGCCAGCAATGCGCCTCAGAACACCTTCCTTTTTAGACCAAAACGCCTATGGGCGCACATTTGAGCGCAAATGCATTTGCTATTTAAACAGTGTGCTGCAACACGTCAAAACGACTCTTGCGCCATGTTGAAACTAGCGAACAATTGCGTCGCGCCTTGCGCCACATTGCGCTGGGTGTATGATAGGGCCCATATTGTTTGCTATATGTAATGCTAAACTCTGAAGCTCAATATCTAAAAATCCTTCAGAACGCAGATAAAACCTTATAATTCCAAGGCACCAAATATAACATGAAAAAAAAATATATATGAAAAATTGCTTGTATCTGAGAATATGTATAAACACCTTATACTATATATCGGTGTGTGCATATATTCATTTAATTAATACAAAAATTAACTATCTATAATATTTTTCATTGAGAAAAATTTTAAAGTGAAAATATTTTTATAAAGAATGTATATTGAATGATTTTAAAATCTAAACTAAAATTAAATAACTACAAGCAAAAAGGTCACTGGTTCGAGCCTCGGCTGGGTCAGTTGGCATTTCTGTGTGGAGTTTGCATGTTCTCTCCGTGACCACGTGGATTTCCTCCAGGTGCTCCAGTTAAGCTAATTTGTCTGTAGTGTATGTGTGTATGGATGTTTCCCAGTGATAGGTTGCAGCTGGAAGGCCATCCGGTGCGTAAAACATATGCTGGATAAGTTGGTGGTTCATTCCGCTGTGGCAACCCCACATTAATAAATGGACTAAGCCGAAAAGTAAATGAATGAATAAATAAATCAATTGCAATACATAAAATGTGCTATTATAATATGAAATATATAATGTGATAAAGACATTGCAGTATAAATCTAAAGTGAAGATGATTTGACTTTTACAGCCACAAGAGATGTTGTTTTTGAGTGTCACCATGACACACACAGTATGTGATTATTCACATCAGGAGTCCTGAAGCTCTCCATGTTTGCTCAAGTGCTGCTCTGAAATGAAAGCCACAAACACACATTCATCAGACTGAACACATGCTGGCTTGCTTATTTTGCGGAGCAGCTTGTGGAGGGAATCGAAAACAGTAGCGTTTTCTTTGAGGTGACACATTTCAAGCTGCTCAGGGACTGCTGATGCTGCAGTTTTCTGCATGTGATGAGGTCATCATGGGATAGAAACACCTTCACATATGACTGAAATGTGGCTCACACCCCCTGCTCTATTAATGCTTTATGAATCAAACTTATTTGGATATACAAGAATAAAGAATATATTATATTGCATAATACAGTTGCATATTGTTCATATATTTTTAGTACTCTGCAATGGAGACAAAAACTGCACTTATTTTTAATATTTAATCATTTAAAATTAAAGATGAATAAACGTCATGAATGGTAATATTAGAGCTCAATCAATCATCAAGCTGAAATTTTTGCAGTGTCTTTATGATTAATTGAGCATTAGTGCCAATGTTTTCAGTAGACCTGTCTTCTGATTAAGCTTCTGGCTTATGGAAACATATGATTCATTAAGGACAAAAATATTCCTGCTGTCGGTCATTTGCTTAGTCATAACCTGACTGAAAATGCTCATAAACAATGCTTTGTCTGTCTATCTGTCTGTCTATATATCATCCAAGGGGATGCTGCACCGGTGGTGGTGTGGAGAGACCCCCTCTTGATTGTGAAGCACTTTGGGTGTATCGTCATACACAATAAATGCGCTATATAAATGCACATCAACTACTTACATTCTGTCTGTTTGTCTGTCTGTCTCATCTATTTTATCAATCTTTGTAATTCTGTCTTTCTATCATTCTGCCTTTCATCTATCGGTAACACTTTACAATAAGGTTCATTCGATAATGAATTTACTAACATGAACTAATCATGAACAACACATGTACAGCATTTATTAATCATAATTGAACATTTACTAATGCATTATTAACATCCAAGTCCATGCTTGTTAATATTAGTTAATGCACCTTGAATTAACATGAACTAACAATGACCTACTGTATTTTCATTAACTAACGTTAACTAACATGAACAAATACAGTAGTAATTGTATGATTTATTGTTTGTTTATGTTAGTAAATGCATTAATTAACATTAACTAATGAACCTTATTGTAAAGTGTGAGCCATCTATCTATTTGTCTGTCTTTATCATTCTAACTATCATCTGCTTGTTTATCATTTCTTTCATTCATTATTCGGCCGAGACTTTTCTCAAGCCAACATTTTATTTTTGATCATATTTAAACTGATTTATTTTTATGTGTGTGTTGATGGTCCAGCATGTATCTTGCATTTGAAGATCAGTTGTGACTTTTGCTGCAGTTGTGATTGTCCTCTTTGAACCAAGCTCAGGTCTTGAACCCAAACTTTCACCACGTGCTGTCTCCAGTGTGAAGCAGGGCCTGGATCTGAACAAGCTTCCCATTCGGACTGCTCAACAGGGTATTGACACAGTATTTTGCTGTCCGTTGAAGAGGGAAGGCAGTCTTTTTTACTGGACTTCATTTAAATGAATGTAGGCTTTATGAGATGTTACAGCCACAGACCCCTACTGCCATATATGAGCATTCAGTGGCCAGCTGACAGGTTACGGATATAAATGAAAAATAATTATCAATAAATTAATATGCTTTATTAGGCTTTACACTATATATATATATATATATATATATATATATATATATATATATATATATATATATATATATATATATATATATATATATATATATATAAAAATATATTCCAAGGCGACAAATATAATATTAAAATAAATAAATAATTAAAAACTGCTTGTATCTGAGAATACATATAAACATGATGTAATATATATCTGTGTGTGCATATATTCATTTATTAATACAAAAAAATATTATTTTCATAATATTTTTCATTGAATTAATTTTTAAGTGAACATATTGTTATATTGAATGATTTGAAAAAATCTAAACTAATAAATTAATTGACTTAAAGCAAAAAGGTCACTGATTCAAGCCACGGCTGGGTCAATTGGCATTTCTGTGTGGGGTTTGCATGTTCTCCTCTTGACCACGTGGGTTTCCTCCAGGTTCTCCAGTTCTCCACAGTCCAAAGACATGTGCTATAGGTAAATTGGGTATGCTTAATTGTCGGTAGTGTATGTGTGTGAATGACTGTATATGGATGTTTCCTAGTGATGGGTTCTAGATATATATATATATATATATATATATATATATATATATATATATATATATATATATATATATGAATGAGTAGTTGTGTATACACAAGTAGCAGTGCCTATATCAGCATTTTGTAGGATTAACTACTTTCTTCTACTTTATAATTTCTAGTGTTTGAATGACTCCATAGCGTAATGTCTAAAGTGATGACAAAACAGGTGATTTTGCTCACATTTTAAGATTATAAGACTGAACGTGACATGAAATCAGTCTACAGAGATATCTCCTTACAGTATTACAGTCTATTACAGTCCACAGTATTTCACTGTACAATTGGGATATCAAATTAATTAACCCTGAAAAAAGCAGCTAAACGCTACTAGATTACTGTTGTGTTTGTTATAAGGAAAAATGCTAAACACATTTGGGCATTTCTTCTTTCTTTTTGCCAACACAACACACATTCCTGATATGCGAGTCCCATCTCACACTCAATACACTATAATTATATGGTATAAATAATACAGCACTACAACATAGAGAGAGAGAGATGGACTTCTAATATCTTAGAACATCTGATGGCTGTTAGCCAAAGACGTCTACGGTTGGCATTGAAAGCAGTGTGGTGTACAGTAAAATTTAAGTTTTCTATTCTTTGACTTTCGATTTTGGCATCCTACCGCACAACACGACATGTTTGTTTTTGCAACCGGTCTTTTTTTGAACCCCCCCCTGTTTATTTTTTCCCTCAGTTTCTCTTTAACGGAGAGAACAACACATTTCTAAACATAATAGTTTTAATAACTCATTTCTAATAACGGATTTATTCTATCTTTGCCATGATGACATTGCATAATATTTTACTAGATATTTTTTAAGACGCTTCTATACAGCTTAAAGTGACATTTAAAGGCTTAATTAGGTTAACTAGGCAGATTAGGGTAAATAGGCAAGTTATTGTGTAATGATGGTCTGTTCTGTAGACTTTCCAAAAATATATAGCTTAAAGGGGCTAATAATTTTGTCCTTAAAATAGGTAAAAAAAAAAATAAAATTGCTTTTATACTAGCCGAAATAAAACAAATAAGGCTTTCTCCAGAAGAAAAAACATTATCAGACATACTGTAAAAATTTCCTTCCCTGTTAAACATCATTTGAAAAATATTTAAAAAGTACAAAACATTCAAAGGGGGGCTAATAATTCTGACTTCAACTGTATATCAACATTTATCAAAAAGAGTTTATATATAAATATGATGACATATAGCCTATATTTATAAAGTCCAAAAAAAATTTCCAGCTTTTGATGAATATGCGAATTACTGGTTTGTTGAGAGTTTGTTGTTGTATTAGAGATAAGTTATATTGATTAAATATTATATATAATAATTACATAATGGTTTCAGCGTATTATAACAGCTTGTCACAGTGATAAGTAGTAATTCGGCAAAATTAACATTGAAGTGATCGGCGTTCATCTGACAGGTCCATTTATGATAGCACCCTTCCAATGGATATTAGATAATACAAAATGGCCAAGCATCCAGCCTACAATTTGAATGTCTCATACAACTCCAAGTGATTTTACAAGAGAGAAGTTAAATGCCTACAAGTCTTTGGATGCCAAAAATATTGTTCTGCGTGGTCATGTGCAAGAAATCATGCTCCATGATTACCAGATTCAAAACTATGTAGTGCTAAAAACCGAGATTCTGTCTAGCCAATGACAAGGAAGGAAGATGGAGCTGCACAAGGACTGGGTAATCATCAACAAGTAAAACAACTGCATTCTGACAGTGAACTGCACCTGTACAGCAGGGTATGTGAGCTGACATGTTTATATTTTATTCTAAAGATTCAGTGTCCGTAGTTTTATTAACCATATTTAACTGTTTTTGCTGAAATCATTGCTGCGATCAAAAACAAGTAATGTGAATGAATCAGCATAGCGTGAACTTACCTGGTATAAAAAAAAAAAAAAAAAACTGTAGAGTTGAACTTTTTAATTAGGTCCTCACTCCATTCAGCTCCTCTGATGGCTGTTAGCCAAAAATGTCTGCGGTTGGCATTGAAAGCAGTGTGGTGTACAGTAAAATTTAAGTTTTCTATTCTTGGACTTTCGATTTTGGCATCCTACCGCACAAAACGACATGTTTGCTTTTGCAACCGGTCTTTTTTTGCAACCGATATGCACGGTTCAACCCCTGTGACGTCATGTGTGACGTAGGTTGGTAATAAATTGCCCTATAGGCTACTTATGATGATACTTTACATTTAAGTACAGGAGTTTTCTTTTTACTTTTTAAGAACAGTGCCATTTTTAACTAATTTTAAAAAACACATTTTAATTTAAAAATTTTTTTTAACCTGTAAGCACAGTGCACTGTTAATGTTTTAACTATTTATATTGTTTAAAGTGACTGAAAAAAATAAATATTCATAATAATTGGAATTAATCTGCCTCAGTTTTTAACTGTGCAGAGCTCTAGCTGCTTAATTAGGCCTGCTACGCTTTTGTATTTTACTAGCAGAGACCCTTTTTTCTGAAGTGGTACTTGGTGAATAAAGTTTGGGAACCACTGATGTAAAGTGTTACAGATATTGTAAACAATGTTGGTAGCCATTGACTTCCATATAAGCGAAAAATAGTGCAAGTAACCGGTTTTAAACATTGTTCAAAATATCTTCTTTTGTGTTCAAAAGAAGAAGGAATCTCAAACGGGTTTGTAACAACTTGAGGGTGAGTAAACCATGTCAGAAGTGTCCTGTTTTGGTGAACTATCTCTTTAATAGTTATGGTTTCGCCCGTCCTGCAGGCGGCGCTCTACAGGGTTTGTTTTCTTCTCCAGCGCCTGTCAACAGTTTGCTGAAGGTAAGTTCACGCGCAGCTCCAGTTTCACACTGACAGCAGACAAGGAAGTCTTAACGCTGTCCTCCAGCAACAGTTCCTCTTTCAAACAAGTAAGTACCAGATAATACAAACCATGACATTCTGCGGTTGTTTTCTTGTTTTGCACTACATAAAGTTTGTTTAGTGGAGTTTTAAGAAGCTGTGAGAGTTCGTGTGAAGTGATGGAGCGCAGCAACACTTGTTTGAAATGTCAGACGACTCGATGAAAGAATGATGTTTTGCGCAATATAATCTCGCACTGTGTGCATGAAGCTCTTGTTTGACGAACACATTAATAATTGTGTTGTGTGCTGTCGTTTTGGTTGTTATTATGGCTTAGAAGATGGAAACAGATGCTGTCAGTATACTGTCATTTATGAAGGAGCCCGACTGCTTCTCATTGGTCAGTCAGTCATTGCGTTTAGGTTTAACGTTACGTTTTATCATTTGGCAGACGCTTTTATCCAACTTACAAACAAGGACAATACAAGTAAAGCAACAGAAGACGAAAAATGTGTTTAAATGCATTTTATGTGTGAGTGAGTGTGTGTGTGGGGGGGGGTTTGAGTCAGAAGGTCAGATAAAACATTTTTTGTATAGAAGATAAAGTTCCAATAAGGACTTATAAGATCAAGGTCATAATATTATAAAGAAAACAGAATATAGAATAGTTAAAAGAGTTCAAACGGAGTGTTTAAAAAACCCTTTTGCATGAGAAACTACTTCCACAATTGCTTCACATCTGCAGCTGACGTCTAAACAGCAGAAACAGTTGCTAATTCACAAGCTTTACTTTAAGCTATTTGAATGATTATTTAGTGCAATGTCTAAAGTCGTGACAAAACAGGTGATTTTGCTCTTCTTTTAGGATCATAAGGCTGAACGGCATGAAATGCCATCAGTCTACAGAGATTTCCCAGTATTTCTCTGTTGCAGTCGGAAATCACAACAATTAACCTCGAAAAAGCCGAAGCAAAGCAAACACTAGCAGATCACTATGGTATAAATACAGCACTACAACATATAAAAGAGACAGATCAACTTCACTGAGTTTTTTCCTCTCCTAAAGGACATATTATGTGGTCTCTGTCGTCATCTTTCATTTTTGTCTTGCCTAAAAAAGCCTCAAAAGTACATTATGTTGTCTAACAGCTGCAATATTTGTCTGTTGATCTGCTATCTCTCTGTGTGGGTGGAGTAATACACAAGGGTGAAGGCTCTACCGGTGCTGTTATTGCAGAATATCACACGGCCAATAGGATTCGAGAACCAGACAGAACTGTTGAGTGAAATTAAATTATAAAGTGAACGTGATTTTGAGAGAGCATTTATAAAAATGTAAAGCATTTAGCATTATAGACAAGAATTAAAGGCTAGAACGAAATATTGATTAGTGTTTTGAAGTGTTTTTATTTTAAAAAGATATAGAATAGGAAACATATTAGTAACTAATATTGTTAAAGAGGCAGAATTGTTTATATATATATGGAGTAGAAAGTTCAATAAAGAGAATTAGTAATAGAATTGTTGATAAAAAATTTGTGATTGACATTACACAGAACAGGGCGGCACGGTGGCGCAGTGGCTAGCACTGTCTCCTCCCAGCAAGAAGGTCACTGGTTCGAGCTGGCATTTCTGTGCGGAGATTGCATGTTCTCACCGTGTTGGGGTGGGTTACCTCCGTGTGCTCTGGTTTCCCCCAGAGTCCAAATACATGGGCTATAAGTGAATTGTAATAATCTAAATTGGTTATGTGTGGGAGTGAATGCAAGAGTGTGGGTGTTACCCAGTGCTGGGTCTTGGCTGTAAGGGCATCCGCTGCGTAAAACACATGCTGAATAAGTTGTCGGTTCATTCCGCTGTGGCGATCCCTGCTTAATAAAGGGACTAAGCAGAAAGGAAAATTAACGAATTATTGATTTACACAGAACAATATATATATAACAGAACAGAATATAAGTATAAAATAATATGTCGTTAGATATGCAAGTGTTAGCAAAAAATCTGTTGTCTACAGCCCTTGTAAGTAGCTATCAGCCAAGTCATTCCACCAGAGAGAAGCAGTGAAGGTAATGGTTCATTTCCAGTGAGTGGTACAGTTCACATTTGTTTCCATTTTTTTTTACACTCAAAAGTGCTAAAATAGCGAACAATACCACTTTTTTGGAACTCCTTCGTCAGTGCACATAGCACAACAATACAATACCAAAACAATGGAGCTAGACATACTGCTGAATGCCATTGGTTTACAGAGAATCGTCACCAGCGCATGCTACAAGCTAGGGAAACAAAAACACAGGAAGCAGCATTTTTAAATACACAGCCTAGACTTGAATACAATGATTGATGAACCATGGTTGACCCAATCGCAGACTAAATTTGTTTTCTTGTCACAAACAGCCACATGCCAAGAAGCAAGAATATGTTCCACTGTACAGTATGTCCTCCATTGTTGCGTCTAAACTTTAGGAAATCGTAGAATGCCACTTCCTCTCTCTGTTTGCCCGTGTTTTCCAGATATCCAAAATTGAAATAAATAATTAAGCATGCAAAAGATGCAATGTGTGAAAGGCTCAAAAAGCTTTCTTCTTCAAGTGAGATTGACATTGATCTCTGAAGGGTACGGAACACGTACGCCTGATCAGTATGACCCATACTCTACTGTATATAAAATTGATTTGTGAAGGAGTTGTGTATCATGTTCAGATAGAAAGGTCTTATCTTCTTAAGCCTGCATAAGGCAAATCTGGAACATATACTCATGGAGCAGCTGGACATCTGCGAGCTCTGGCCTCTTGTGTCTACTTTTAAGGCAGGGTTAAAGTGCTGCCATTGGTCTGACAGCTGCATGTCTCTGTCTGTGACTCATGCTGGATTTGCACGACATGTTTCTTCAATATTGTTGAATTGTGTGTCTGTGTGTGCCAGTTGAAAGCCTATAACACTGACAAGTTTTCTAAATGTTTACAACTTTAATTTAATGGCACTTTCAAGAGATATGTTACGCAGAGTTGAGAATTGTTTACTTTCATAATTTTGGGGGGGACTTTTCTGGGATATTGAAAGATTTATGGAAAATGTTCTTCTCCATTTGTGCATCAGAAAAGAAAGACATATTAGTCATATTATGAATTTGCATATTTTGCTTCTTTTGTTTTTTTTGTGTGTCTGTTGTTCTCATTTGTAGTTTACTTTGGAAAAAAGCATTGCTAAATGTAAATAATTGGATTGAATTAGAGATTGGGTAAGCTGGAGTTTAGTATAGCAATGACTTTTACTGCTGACTAGAAATTATTAACTTACTAGTTAATGATATGCCATTTTGCACTAGTTAGGCAATTTGGCACTCTCAATTCTGCAAATGCAAGCTCTTTTGCTTGTCTCATTTTTATTGTTGTGCAAGCTATTAATTGCTGTGCTGTTATTAATTGCTAAATTAAAGCTTTACATTTATTTCTGGCACAATATTGCATTTAATTTTAACCATTTTAACCAGTAGCAAAATCATTTCCAACTTTAAATAAATAAATGATTAATTAATCAATAAATTACCTTTAAAAAATAACTACATAGATTAAGATATACATTTAATAACTGCATGTATTTTTATATAAAAAATTGATTATAATGAATAAAAAACAAATTAGAATATCTTTTTTAAATCTTGAAGATATTGGGCTTACTTTGCTAAAGTGTTTAATAATTGTCATTTTTGTCAGCGAATTCAAACCAAATCATTAAAAAATAATAACCAAGTAAGCAAATAAATAAATAATTTTCGTCAAATTGTTTATGAAATGTTGGTTTGCTGAAGTGTTTGATATTTGTAAGTTTATTGTTTACAGCAATAAATAAATAAATAAATAAATAAGTTAATAATTAATGTGAACCAAAACAATCTTAATTAATAATTTAATAAAATGTTTAAAAAGGTATTTTGTGTTTACTAAAATCTTTGACTTTTGTGGTGTTGTTGTTCAATAAATAAACAAAAACATTAATATAAAAAAACACAATTTAGTTTAGTTTCAATTCATAATATGAATATAATTATGTTGTCTGGGAAAGTTATTTATTTTCTGAATTGTTTGAAATTTATTGTATTATTGTATTAATCAATTGGTCATGGTCACGTTCAGTCATGTAGCAGGCTTTCTGCAGCGCTGCTTTTCTCTTCTGTATCTTAATGATAATCATTTATGACAGGAATGAGCTGTTAAAAAGTGGCTATAATGAAAGCACTTCACATGATATGATCCCAAAGGTCTCTTAAGGAGTATCTGCTGGACTGCTGGATTCATCAGATGTGTTGGCATGTTTATGGAACAAAATCAATGCCAAAAGTCTTGAATTAAAAAGCTTGTTGAATATCACAAACTGAAAAAAATAATACACCGTATTAACAAGTTCTTGCATTTTAATGACTTGAATTCCAGGGTTTGTATTTTTAGGTCCTGAAATTTAACATATCTGTTTATTTAAGCTGTGAATATTTCAATGAAAAATATTTCAAACACGTTTTCATACTTAAAAATTCAATAATTCATATTCAATTTTCAGATTTCACTTACAAAATATTTAATACCCTTTAAAAATACGATGTATAATATTCAAAAGGTTATTTTCAGTTCATTTTAGTGGATCTAAGTGGATCAAATTCGACTGTTAAAATTCAACATTACATCCGGAACTGAAGGAGAAGCAATAGATTGCAGATTGAAGATCGCCAGCTGCTCTAGCTTTCACCAGCAGGTGGAGATGGAATAATGTAAGATTTTTAACCCAGTAAACAGGCAAGAAAAAAAGGCTATTAAAGGCACAAAAGTAGCATTTAATATTAATATCAATGCCTTGGACATTATAAATGATAAAAAGTACGAGTAAAATGAGTAAATGAGGTTTTAGTCATCTATATTTGCCCTTATGTAATGGAAGCAGCTGGTGATCGCGTAAATATCAGTCCTTGAATCCAGCGACAGACGTTGTTCTGCAATCTTTAGCATCCTCGGAGCTTGTCTCCCATGCCGGCTCGCTCCCTGCTCGGACCGGTGCAGTTACTTGCACATAAACCGTCTTTTGATGAATATGATGTTACACATTGTCTATCTTTATTGACTCTTTCTTCCATAGACGCGAAGTATTATATTGACAGCTACAGAATATAAACGTAAGAGAAACAGGAGAGGATATATTCTGATAATAATACAACATAGATAAACATTGACAGGGCTAAGAACAATTACGAACAAAGATATTCAAAAGCAGAGAGATTTTATGAGAATGTCACACAAAACAGTTTACTTGGAACTGTTAAAAAGAGTTCAGGTATGATTTAAGGTTGGTTATGGATGGGGCGTCTAATTTAAAATAATTTAACAATAGAATAAAAATATGAAACAAACTGCTTTAAGCATCTTTACTGTAAGAAAAACACTTTAGCTACAAAAGTCCTTCAGTCAAGAGCAGAGAGGCATGTTCTCCATTTGTTGATTAATAATCATAAAAACAGGCGGCAAAAGGATTATAGCGCGCTGTCTCTTTAATGGTTTCTCTTTCGCGTGTCTTTTGATTCTCAACTCGTTTGTTTATTACACAGATGATGGTTAATATGAATAATGACTAAACACCGCATTTTGACACCTATCTGACCCATTAAAGCGCTCAAGTTAAGATGACTTTAGATGTGTGCACTGACTGCGCTCTGCTTGTCTCAGTGTGCGAATGAGACCGTATGCTGACTGCATGCTTCTGTTCTGTGTGTGCACGCCTCACACACAGAATCATGAGGTCTTTCGTGCTTTTAAGGAGAGGGTGCTCGCTGCAGAGCCATTTGAGCAGAGCTGAGCTCCAGTGAGGGGGAGCATGAGCTCTCGCTCTGCCTCCTGTAAGCTGTTTTAATGCGTACACCAACCCCATCCCTAACCCTACCTCCAGTGACATCACTCGTAGAAGAAGTGCAAAAAAGGTGGAGCTCAAGCTTAAGCTCCCCCTCGCTGGAGCTCAGCTCGCCCAAATGGCTCTGCAGCGAGCACCACTTGCTTTTAAGAGCAACACGTGTACAACTGGAAAGGGGGCGGTAAATGACCCAATAATCGTTTATCTCGATTAATGGTTTTTCATAATCGTTAGAAGCCAAAATCGAAATCGATATCGGATTTTTCGATTAGATCACAGCCCTACCACTGTTATTATTATATCACTAAACCTTTTTACATTTTTAATAGAAATAATTATTTTAAAGATTAAGTCACAGGTGTCAAACTCTGTTCCAAAAGGGCCGCAGCTCTGCACAGTTTAGTTCCAACCCTAATTAAACACACCTGATCAAACTAATTGAGTCCTTCAGGCTTGTTTGAATCCTACAGGTAAGTGTGTTAGAGCAGGGTTGGAACTAAACTGTGCAGGGCTTCGGCCCTCCAGGAATTGAGTTTGACACCCCTGGATTAAGTCTTGATTTAAGGTTTCCTTTCCCTATCACGGTTCAAGTGCTCTCGCTGCGTGATAAAAAGACAATACTGACAACGCGCGCATATGTTGACTTTTGTAAACAGTTTTGTTGTTTAAATATGATATTGTATTAATTTGCATACATGCTTTATAAGCTGTAAAATTAAAGTTTATTTGTTGTGTTTATGACACAGATCCAGGAGGCAATCAGCATCAGGGCTTGTTTGGCATCAACTAATCTGTATGCAAATATTTCTGTAGGCACGTGTGGTTACACGTTATTGTCCTACGAGTTAACAAATACAGTTGAAGTCGAATTATTAGCCCCCTTCAAATTTTTTTCTTCTTTTTTAAATATTTCCTTAATTATGATAAACAAAGCCAGAAAATTTTCACAGTATAACTAATAATATTTTTTCTTCTGGAGAAAGTCTTACTTGTTTTATTTCGGCTAGAATAAAAGCAGTTTTTAATTTTTTAAACACCATTGACAAAGTTATTAGCCCCTTTAAGCTATATTTTTTCTCGATAATCTACAGAACAAACCATCGTTATACAATAACTTGCCTGATTACTCTAACCTGCCTAGTTAACCTAATTAACCTAGTTAAGCTTTTAAATGTCACTTTAAGCTGTATAGAAGTGTCTTGAAAAATATCTAGTTAAATATTATTTACTGTCATCATTGCAAAGATAAAACAAATAATTTATTAGAAATTAGTTATTAAAACTATTATGTTTAGAAATGTGTTGAAAAAAGTTTATCTTGTTTAAACAGAAATTGGGGGAAAAATAAACAAGGGGTCTAATAATTCAGGGGGGCTAATAATTCTGACTTCAACTGTACAGTATGTGTTGCAGTTGAACAAGGGGCCGTTCACAGCAAACGCGCTTTTCTGTTCCAAAAACGTGAGGTGCACCTCACTGCCTTTTATGTTGACAAGAAGAGCGGTGTTCTTTGATTGTGCAAAGAGTGTTGCTGTCTATGTTGTTACAATTGTAATATTTTATAATATTGTTATATTCAAGATTTTTGAAAGTTTTCAATAGACCTACAGAGCAGCATAATGCATCCTGAAGTAAAGCGAAACGGCTATAAACTCCAGCAAGATAAAGTCATTACATGCAGAGCCACAGACCTTTATCTATAAATAAAGTATATTTATGGAAACTGTGTTCATCTTAACTAGAGCTACGTCGTGTTTACTGGCTTCACGCATCACACACACCTGTCATTCAGTCAGTCAGTCAGCACGTAACCTCAAAGGGTTTAACAAATAGCGCACAGCACTATACGGTTACCGAAAAGTTTGCGCTAGGGCTGCACGATTTAGGAAAAATATCACATTGCAATTACTAAGGTAAAAATTGCGATTTGCGATTGCGATATGATAAACAAGTGGAATGACTCAACTTCCTTGTTATTAAGAAAAATGCACACATAGATTACTAATAATGCTGAAATTTAAATTTTTCAACTGAGATACAGTATACAGTGCAATCTAGCAACAACTAGAAATGAACAATGTTTTCATATTAAAACAAAGTTGTACAAAATTAAATAACAGTAACCTCTTTACATTACTGAAATAAATGACATTAAATTAATTTTAAAATAAAATTAAAAAGTCAAATGTAAAGATGAATAAAACAAATACCCATTTTTAAAAATATTTTTACATTACTACTCTTGGCTTTTATCGCCAAAAATATCACCAAATAACAGAGGTAGCATTTTTTCTGGGCACAAGTTCAGTGTTGGTCTGTTCTGTATCCATTTTCTCTCGTCTCCACACTGCGCTGCGTGAAGTCACGTGACCACAAGCACAGCGTGAGCAGCGCGTGTTTTTTCGTTTTTTCTGCGCTGCTCACGCTCAATTAAAGTGACAGTGCATTGATAATGACCAAAACACATTGAATGACAGAAAAAAGTAGCAATTTTACCCAATAAATGCGTTAATGATATCAACTGACTTGTGTAGTCAATCAAATGAACTTAAACGATTAAAAACTGCAACAAACATTTGTTTAGGCCCGAACTACAAAACCAAATGTAAAAAATTTTAGTATCAGTTTTGCTTAAGTTGCATGCTAGTGTTGCAGGAGAGGGGGAATAGAATATTTACCGGAGTTGTAGTCCATAGCGAAGTGTATTGTGGGTAGTGTAGTTCGACACGCATGCTGGATGATGCAAGCTCGCTGAGCAGTTGAAGCAGAGGAAGAAAGTTTTATTCGGCTTTGTTTTATGTTTACTCAAGTTAATAAGTATATAAGTAAGAAATAAGTAAAATAAGTGCATGCATTAATTACTTTTGTCCGTGTCATCCTTTGCACGAGCTGTTACTCTGCTGCTTGATGTTACTGAAGTGTGATCATGCATAAATCTCATTATAACTATATTGTATAAATATTATTATAACTTGGCCTAAAACATCCTGACAATCAAAAACCAAATGACATGATATCACAGGCAGGCCCGGCCCTAAACAATTTGGCGCCCTAGACAAGATTTCAGGTGGCGCCCCGTCACATCGCAGTAAATTCCACTGCTAGTGTAAAGTCATAAGAAACTAAATAGCTTTTTGAGTGACTACTACAAGCTGGAAAAACATCTGATAAATATGCCAATGCAATTAACGTTATTGCTGAATAGATTCAATATTTACACATTTGCTTGAGGAAGGAGTGATGGGGGTAGTTACATTACTATTACTATTTTCCATAACGTCTATGCCCTTCCATAACATTAGCTGACATTAAAACGTACAGATAGCACTATAGCTACAGTATTTATTGGTTAGCAATCTGTCGACGTTGGGATGTACAAAATATGGGACAACAAATAGCTTCAAATGATAGAATACATAGCAAACAGAAAATATTGACAATAAAATAAAGATTGTATTTGCATATTGATTAAAGTTACTATAATTATTTAGTGAAGAGCAGCAAATGAATCTCTCATTATTTTGTTTGATAACAGAGGTGTTCATGTGAGAATGCACAGATCTATAATGAAGCATTAGACTACTTTAGTAACTATTTGTGCTCATTTAAGAAAAAATTTAATTTTTTTTTAAAGTAAAACACACAGGACGGACATGTTTACATAGTTTTAAGTGTATTGTCTGTTTAAACACACACCCGAATCTGAGCGGAGCAAAAAAAAAAAAAAAAGAAGCACTTTTCCGACGGTCCCTTACTGAGAGCTCCTCTCAGTGCGAGTTCTCCTGGCTACACACATAATGGGACTGCCTAAATGGAGCAGTGCTCGTTATGTCGAGCGAAAAAAGAAAAGAAAAATACAGCTGTGAAACATAAGCAGCTTTGTCTTTTTGTAGGAAACACACTTTAGATCTTTTTAGGGTAAGAGGTTTTTGAGTTATTGTCGTCTAACACTGAATGTATCAGGAATAGGGAAAACAAAATCAACTTAACTGTGCTCATTTCTGGCGCCCCCTGGATGTACAGCGCCCTTAGCATTTGCCTATACTGCCTATGCAACTAAGTGGGCCTAAGTGCAGATAAAACGTTTTTTTTAAAGGTGTATTTGTATATATATAGAGAGATATATGTAACTACATAGAATAGACAGAGATAGATTGATCTCTACAGCTGCTGCCGAAGAGCTGCGCGCTGCAGACGCAGCTAGTGTAAAAGGCAAACGCCTGCGTGCTGCTTCTGCTCTCCATACGCACTGCGCACGCGCTGCTCACGCACTGCTTTCGCTTTTGTTTATTTAATATAATCGCAAGATTTACTGTAATGTAATCGCATAGGCTGACATTGCGATTGCGATATGATTAATCGTGCAGCACTAGTTTGCGCTGTTTTAATTCACTTACCTTTTAACACATTTTAATGCAATTATAATCCGCTATTAAAAACAACAACAACAATGAATGACTAAATGTTTTGAATGGGAAGCTGTAATGTACTGTAGCTGTGGCGGGATGCATTTTGGTGTGGCGTCTTGCCGTGGAAGAATGAATGTAGCGGAAACCAACACAAACAGTTCAGCTCTGTGATGAGCCACATGCACAACACTTGCGGCCGTTAGTAAACCATTCAATTTAACGCAAAAATTACATTCGATCTGCCCCTTATGCAGCCAAACTAAAAATATATAAAATAATGTTTTTTAATCGTTTAACTGATACCATTAATCGGTTTCAAACGCACCCTTTCGGTTAATGGTTAATCGAGTATTTTGAGCATGCCAACATTGTAGTTTTATTAATAATTCAAATTAGTTTTTATTTTTCATGTTATTTGTTTGGTTCATTTTCATGAAAAGTTTAGTATGTTTAAATAGAAAATAGTAAATTTCCATCTCAGCTAGTTAATAATAACATTATTATTAATAATATTTTTCAATATTCTTTGTTACTTTTCTGCATAAACCTGAAGTAAATAAAAATATTTTAGGGGAATTTGCTGAAGTAAAATAAGTTTAATCTTTTTATTTGTTTGTATAGCATTTATAATGTTTTTGTTATTTAATTATTATTATTTTAAATTAATTGTTTAAGATTTAGTCACTTTGCAAGATAACTTTTTTGTTACTACACATCCCCTTTTCAAATAACAAAAATGTTTTTTACTTTCTTATTTTTGTTTTGATTATCATTAACTATAATAACCCTGTTTTGGACCCTCATATTGTTTGTCTGGCCAAAAACTATTTACATTTTGTGTTTTAAAAAATGGTTTGAAGAGAAAGAAAAATGCATGCAGTATAGCTGCACGATATAGAAAAAAATGGACATTGCGACATTTTTTTTTTCTTCGATGCATATTTCGATACAAGTGTATTTTCATTAGATAACTTGAATATTTCTTGAATGTTTATATAATAAACAATCTACAAGCATAGATAAATATGATAAAGAATAAGATACAGATGAAATAAACAGTGTTTTATTGTTTTCAGATAATGTCGTCAGATTCAGTACTTGAAATGTAAAATAATACTGTGTAGTCTTCGTTTTATAAATGATTCAATAGATTGGATCATTATGAAAGTTACAATCAGTACAATTTCTAATGCCTGAAAGCCTCAAAGGGGGGGGGGGGGGGTCCCGACCCACAAGGGGGCTTCAGCATGCCCTGTGGGGCGTCGTGTCATATTTAAAAAAATGATCTCTCTTTGCAACAAACTGAAGGTCATTTACAACTTTATTACTCGTTATCACATCCTATGCAGGTTCTGTTCACTAAAGTAGACATGATTGACGGGCATGCACGAGTCCACTCTGTAGTAAATAGACAATGCGTCAGCTCCTTATTTTACGGCCACGAATACGTCATTACATGAAGACAGATATGACATTTTTGGGAAAATTATACCTTAAAAATACAGTATGTAACCCTGGAGGTGTCCAGGTTGCTGGGCAACGTATATAAAAAAATGTATATGTGAAGACTTACGTGACCGCCTTTACGCTTCTCTCCTGACCTTGAAAATATAATTGACTAAATTGTAGAAAATCTGAATTAAGATCATGTTGGGGGTCGAATCGAGATCACCATCTTTTTTCGCTTAATCTAGCAGCCCTAATGCACATATAAAACCACAAAATAGAACTCTTAATACATCTCCATTTGTCAAGTATTATTATGATGAAGCTTATTTCATCCACAACACAACTCAGGAGCAAACTCTTCATTTCATTCCCTCACTCGTTCTAGCTAAATTAAACCTCTCTGCCATGTTATTGAAAGCTGAAGTATGGTTATAATGCTTACATATTTATTTCAGAGTACAGCAAGCTGTTTGTGGGTGTGAGAGCGAGAGCAGATTCTGGCTCATTATTATTATGCTCATTAATATTCATGACCATTCCAAATACAGTCAAAAGCGTACTTTCCATTTTGAATTTTTCTTACTCGTATTTACTGAAGGCGCTAATGTTAATTGAGCTCACTATATAATCTTAGTTCGAACTCAATCCTTCAAAAAAACTATATCTTTTTATATGATCTTGCGAGGATGTTGGACTCTGGCTGCTTAGTGGCATAGCCTGCAAGTGATAGTAACATTTATTTATGAGTTTGTTTATCTGTATGTGTGTTTTTCCTGACCCCGGGTCACTGCCGACGGCTTCCTCTCAACTTAATGTCCCCTGTCAACACATCCACAGCGTGAAGAGTTATCTTTGGATGAGCCGTAGACCTCAACATTTGATCTAAGTGTCACCCCTCCCCCAGATTCACCTCTGCCAGGGGCCTGGCAGCGCTATTATTGGGCCCTTGCTTACATGATAACATAAATGGCTCACTATTTGTTGTAATTGTACAAACCGTGCAATGTATCAGATGGACATATGTAATTAAAGTTAAAAGGGTCTGTAAAAATGGGCTCCGGGATGATTTGGATTGAGAAAAAAAGGTTTTTTTAGAGGGATCTAGCATGACGTGTATTAGCGTGGGTTTGGAAATGCGATATGAAACAACATGCATATCCAGCAGTGCATTCTTTCCCTTGCAGTCAGCAAACTGAAGGTATGGCATTGCTTTGGATACTGACTGTAGGCTAAGTGCAACTGTGAGACATGTTTAAGTCTACTGTAGAATTTTTATTAGTGTTATTAGTGCACTTGCTAAGCTAAACATTACGTTTGTTGTTGGATATGAAGTGGTGCACAGGTAAGTTGTCTTTGCAGGTTTCAACTCATGCTTGTTCAAAAGATTTAAGGGTTGCTTTACTGCTCTATTGAATGGCATTTTAGATAAAATTGAATACTTGTGGGTCAAACGTGACAAGAAAAAAATTGTGCAACATCAAATGTTTTGTCCCATACATTAGAATGTGTGCTGTTTATATTTTTCTTACATCTGAACACCCATTTATAGTACATTTTAGTATAATGCACACTAAAATAATGTCATTCAATTTTTATCAATATTTTATTGTTGGAATCGCATATCTACAAGTATATAACTATCTTTATATATTTATGTACCTTTATATAACAATCAGACCTAAAATACACATTCTTTCTCATTTTATATCTTTACACTATACTCCAAATCACCTGTCAGCAAAAAGTTTGTTATTCTTTAAGATATAGTCAAATGTATTATGATCACATTTAAAGGGCCATGAAAACCTCCTTGTTTCAGCAGGGTGTTTTCACACCTCTACTTTGGAGAAAGTCAGGAAAGTGGGCGTGTCCAGCTCTGTTTAGGGGGGAGTGTCGGAGGAGGGAAATGGGGAAGGTCTGTAAAAATTTGCATAAAAATGGGAGTGTCGGTTTGGGCACGTGCTGATTTTCACAGAGGCTAAACAAACACACAGACGCAGGGGAGAAAGACAGTGACTGTGTTTACATGGACATCAGTAATCAAACTATTTTACAAATTATTAAATGGTGGACTTTTACTGCAGTTTGGCTCTTTCATTCCGAAATTTCATTTATGCCCCTCATGACAAACGAGATATTTGGTTCGCAGAATTGCTGGAAGCGTGTATTTTTCATGCAATGTTTGTTACCGCACGGTGAATGAGAGAAAAAAACCCTCTGCATTTCTCAGTAACTTAGATGCACTCGGCAGGTAGCGTCAGAAAGCTGTGTGTGTTATTCCTGTCACAAAATGCAGCGAAAATCCTACACGATGGCAAGTTTGATTGTGGTGCTTACATGTTTACACTCAGAGAGCATCATTTACAGCAAATTCTATAAACCATAATATTGTAGTGATATTAATGTACTGTAAACTTTATAAACTTAGAAATCATTTGACCAAGGTCCGTCTTTGAACACTGAAAGAGTACTGCTGACTATACAAACTAACTTTGCCTCTGAAAAAACAAACAAAGACCACTGATCGCTTACTTACCAAATCTGTAGAGACAGGACAATCAACACCAATTGGAGCTGTGTCTTTATTAAAAGGAGACGAGAGGCAAATCCGAATTTCAGCATTTCCAGATGAGAAAAGCTCTCGATTGAACAATGTTCCTTAGACACGTATTTCTGTTGAGCGTCGTGTGCACTGTTATCCACACATGAATCTAGCTGCGCTCTCATTGAGGGAAATTGAAAACAAAACTTTCACTGCAGCAAAATATAAAAGCAACACTGTTCTCCCGCTTGGCAACACAACGTGGCATCTCTCTGCCGTCTAAACACCGTAACAGCTCTTTGAAGGTATCATGCATATTAATGAAGTTGCACCGCATACTCAATAGAGTGCGCTGATTGGTTTGAACCAAGTCTTACTCATGAATAAATGCAGCACACTCCGCGACAAAATAAGGTACTCCCCGGTACAGACGTCCAGTCTACACGCTGGACTACACGCTAAGATCTCATGGCCTAGTTTCAAACCGGAAGTACGAATTTGCTTGAAATAATGCAAAAAATGCGTGCATCTGCAGAGTTTTCTTCACCGCGTCTATCATGGATCAGCTGTGATCGCCGCTGCCGTTTCTCTGTGTTTAAATCAGGCTTTACTCATCTGTGAACAGCGCCAGCCCGTAGAGGGAATCACAACCCTTTCAGTTGAGCGCAGGACCAATCAAAGGGGTATAAGAAAGGACTTTTCTAGACAAGGATCAGAAAGTGATCGGGATATTTAGATTTGTTTATTTGCTATAAATGCTTGTGTTGTTTAAATGCACATTTTATATATCTGACTGTTTGTATTAAAGGACAAAACTGTATTACAGACAGCATATAAATTATATTTATACATTTTTAATTCAAGAACTGCTGTGCTGTGTAGAAAATATAAAACTGTATGGAAAGCATCGTCAATGCACCGTGATGCACAGAGATATCGAATTGAACCTAATCGATGGCATGATAACCATAACCGAACCGAACCGTGAGACCAGAGTAGGTTCACAGCTCTAATGATTTTGTAGAGTGCATCTGCAATAAATATAATAAACTAATCAAAAGTATTTATAAAAGCAGTAGAGCAAAGATATAAATGAAAACAACAGGGGAGTCTAGCAGTATTCAGGTACACAAATTGAGTAATCAAGTGTAAAACAGTGCAGTTTTC
This sequence comes from Danio rerio, assembly GCF_052040795.2. Classification (NCBI taxonomy): domain Eukaryota; kingdom Metazoa; phylum Chordata; class Actinopteri; order Cypriniformes; family Danionidae; genus Danio; species Danio rerio. Next base: position 20,553,406 of record NC_141045.1, read on the forward strand.
ATTGTGTGTGTGTATAAACTTAGGTACAATTAATCTTTTTTTAAAGTTAAACGCTATAGTTTCTTGTGCATGAATGCTTTAAATGCTAACACAATCACAGGCTTTAAAAACACAAACATAATCAACTCTGGTTCCTGGTCAACTATAATCCTGCCTTAACATTGCAGATCTTGCGATGGGCCTATTACAGATGTGCAAATTGCGATGTCGATGTTGAAACGATATATTGTGCAGCCCTAATCATTTTTTGTTAATACAAATTTTAATACAGGTCAGATAAAGCTTGTTGTTTCATTTTTACATAAATAAACTGTTACTAGGAAGTAGGAACAATTATGTTTCAATTGAACATTCTTTCGCCTGTATTTAACTTTTACAATCGTTTAAATAGACGCTTTACTTGCATTTAATTTGCATTACAATATGACATCACTTTAGTATCTAACTTGATGCAGTCTTCAAAATGGGAGATCTCCACTTTCACAAATGTACAAAAATACACTTTAGAATAAGGTCATATATCAGCATTAATAATGTAGCACTCAGCATTAAGTTAATTTTCTTCATTCTAGTCATTAATTCCTGAAAAGAATAGTTGTATAAATGAAATGTTTAATATAATTAATGTTTGGCAGTTTGTTGTAAATGAAAATGGACAATGTACAAGTATAATTGATAAATTAATACTAACAAAATTGTTCATTCATTTTCTTTTCGGCTTAGTCCCTTTATCAATCCAGAGTCGTCACAGCGGAAGGAACCGCCAACTTATCCAGCACACGTTTTCACGCAGTGTATGCCCTTCCAGCTGCAACCCATCACTGGGAAAGTATTACCATTATGTTAATGTAATATTGCAAAGACACATGACATAATACACAAGAGTGTCTACATAGTAAGCCATACTGATCAAATGTGCGCGGTAATAGGATTTTCTAAAAGGTTTTTCAAAGAAGTCTCTTCCAAAGGCTGGATTAATATGATCAAAAGCAGGGGTGGGCAATTAATTTTTCCAAAGGGCCACGTTAGACTCTGGGGTGGTTTTAGAGGGCCAGACCAATACAAGTAATTTGTTAAAAAAAAAAAAAAAAAACATTCATAAAAGTCATACACAAAAAGTATTTTAAAGACCAGCATCACAATATTACCTTTATATAAATGCCACAAGGTTTTTGTTTGATTGATTTACCTTAGTTCACTTTTATTTATTAATAGATTCATAATTTTTTATGATCTGTAAAATAATTTTAGCCTATGTTAGGCTGAACAAGTGCACTGAAGTCAGATTGAATGTGAGGTGGATATGTGTTGTAATAATCATCACTGAGAGAGGATCTGTATCTGGATTTTTTTTTTAAATCTGAGGTAATTAGTTTACCTTCATTACTGTGTAATTCCATACAAAGTGTAAAGCTGCCTGTTTTTTTCCATCACACAACTTGTGGTTTGCTCGCAGCACTTTGAAATATTTAGATTTCTTTCAACTCGCTGCGCCTGGAAATCATGAGCGTGACATACCACAAATGTATCCCTTTTTTGCCCGCTGAACCTGTGTATCTCCATTTAAAATAACGAAACTGAGCGCACAAAAGACGCTGTATGTTAAAGTCCCCTTTTGTTGACCCCCAAGAATAGACCTATGCATTGCAAGACCCTGTTTGCGGTTGAATTTAAATTAAATTAATACCTCACACAGGCTGTTCAAAGAATCTTGCCGTCCACATGTGGCCCCGGGGCCGTAGGATGCCCAGCCAGGTCTGATCAAAAGTATAGCAAAGCACAAATATTGTGAAATATTGTATGTTTAATGAACAACTGCATTGTCAGCAGCATTATTTCAGTCTTTGTTGTCACATGATTACTCAGAAAACACTATAGTATGCTGATTTAACACTGCAAATAAACCGCAAATTTGTGGAAACTGCATATGATGCTTTTTCTAGTATTCTTATGCATTTGATTCATTCTTACTTTGCCACATGCCACTTTATGATCATGCTTATTGAGTTTAATGGATCATTATTTTTTTCTTATTATTTTAAGGCTATGTTTACAAAATCAAGAGGACTGAACTATGTGTGAACACACCTATTTTAATATTAGGCATTTAATTTATTTTTGTTGTTGTTGCAGGTAAGACGTTGATCAGGATTAGCATGTTCCTGGTTCTAGAAGGATGACACAAAATCTTTAAGGATCCAACAAGCACCATTTTCAAATTCTCTGTGCTGTTGAAGTTACTTCTTGGCCTTCATCCCACTGGATTTCACACCTCATCTGTCTAATGTTCTCACCACTGAGCTTCAGCGCGAGATGCTGTTCTGGGAGTTGGGCTGTTTGACAGAGACTCGACAGAAATGTCGAAGTCAAGCGGGATGTCCAACAGTGAACTTCCTCGGTTCCTCATTGGAAGTGAAGTAGGTGAAAGCAGAAAATTGGACAACAGAGACATGAGGAACATCTCAGGGCCTTACGGGGAGGAGGAGGAGGAGGAGGAGGAGGATGAAGATCAGGTAAAGAATTTGTGAGGAAGTTTTTCATGGATGAGCATCGTTGCAGATTTGTGGTCAATTTGTTGTCTTTTTCTTTTTTTTTCTGTTAGTCAGAGCGTCAGATCGTGGTGGGGATCTGTTCGATGATGAAGAAATCCACATCTAAACCAATGACAGAGATTTTGGAGAGGCTCTGTAAGTTTGAGTACATCACCGTGGTCATTTTTCCAGAGGAGGTTATACTTGGTGAACCGGTGGAGAAGTGGCCGCTGTGTGACTGCCTCATTTCCTTCCATTCCAAAGGTAAATCTCATATTGCACACAGTCTTTGTTTCTTCAGGAGCCATACTGTCTCAGGCTTCCTTTACACTAGTGCCTTTTCATTTTAAAACATTTTCATTTTTCATTTTCGTTCCACATTATACTAAAAAGCATGTATCGTGACCATTCACACTCACTAGGCATCTGTACTTGCAGTACAGTTGTCTAATAGTAATAATAATAATAATAATAATAATAATAATAATAATAATAATTCCTTACATGTATATACTCTTTTCCGGTGTAACAACCTCTTTGATGTTAGTCTAGGGTAAAAGTAATAACATTTAAGAGGTGTGGTACCTTTACAAGATGATGGGTGAAAACAAAAGACACAATCAACAAAACTGCCAACAAAAGTGATTTAATGTACAAAAAAAGTGAAATCAGAATAATGCCCAAATATATATACACTCAGAAAAATATTTACAATAATAAAGTAACAAATTAAACAAAGTATCAAACAAAATTAGGTCAACTCAAGAGTAAGGGGACGCCAGTGAAGCCAAATCAAAGAAATAAATATAACAAAACAATTCTAACTCATAAGCGAAACCCTTACCTCACTAGAACATGAAAAGAAAAAGAAAAGAAAAATCTTCAGCGCCGAGCGCTGTAAACTTACCTATTCTGAACTAAAAACAAAACAAATACATAAGTGGCATTCACTTTCTTACCTGGTGTTTTAAACAATGGATTGACTACGTGTATGTAAGATGGAAGTCGTACGACATCTTCCCTGTCCGCCTTACTCTGAGGACAAAGTCAACTCTCAATAATCTGTTTTGGATTTGAGCAGGTAAGAGTTGTGCCAAAGTAACAAACAAACAATCGAATATAAATGTACAGAAATCACAATCTCGTTCAAAAATGGGCAGAAAATATACTAAATAATTTTATACAAACGAAAGTTAAGCAAAATTAACGAATAACAAAATCATGACGGCAAAAATACACAAAAACGGGATCAAAGGAAAAGCGCGCTGTCATCCGCTCTCCCTGGCGTCCTTATATGTGACAGCGCCACGTCACCCAATGATGAGTGACTGGTCTCCTGACCAATCAGATTCCGTGAAGGCGGACCTAAAGGATATGACAGGTAGAGATGGGGAGAGAGAAAGAGAGGGAGATAGAAAAAGAGAGAGAGAACGGGACGCAAACATTTCACCAATATACGACAACCGTTACACTCTCACCCTTATGAACAAACTCGTTTTGTTAAAAAAAAAATTAATCCGCAGACATGATCTATGCCCTCGAGAGAGCATCAGCCAAAACATTCTCAGAACCCTTCTTATGTCTGTTCTCCAGATTATAGCCCTGAGTGACAAGTGCCCAACGCATTAAGCGTTGATTGTGATTGCACATACGGTTTAAAAACACAAGTGGGTTATGATCCGTGTACACCACCACAGGAAGATTACTCGAACCAAGATAAACTTCAAAATGCTGCAATGCAAGCAGAAGAGCAAGGGTCTCTTTTTCGATAGTGGAATAGTTCAACTGATGCTTATTGAACTTACGTGAATAGTAACTAATAGGGTAAACACTCAAAGCGCTTTACATATGGGGTAATCTGTATTGCACCAGACCGCACACCAGCTGATTGGTGGAGAGGAGACAGAGTAATGAAGCCAATTATGTTATGGGGATGGTTAGGAGGCCATGATGCTGGGGTTAAACCCCGACTATGCACTCATGCACTATGTACTTATGCACTTACACACTCAAAAGCATAATATGTGTGAGAATTTTGCTTTCACCATCCAAAATAAATAATGTTTTCCAAAATGTGCGCTCGATAGCTCCGCCCCCTCCGCTACATGAGCAAAGCTGTGGTTGTTGAGTGCCTAAAGTGTCCATCATTACACACTTCTTTTTACCGGCTGAGTGAGTGCATCATCCGGGTAATTAAAGTGCACTTATAATTTTTGGAATTTTCAGTGTGAATGCACTACTTGCACTATTAACACTACAAAATGGCGTAGAATATTGCATAAGTATGCAATTTGGGACGCAGGTAAAGTGATGAAGCCAGTTATGATATGGGGATGGTCATGATAAACAGAGGCCAGTGGGCAAATTTATAGATAGTTAGATAGATAGATGGATGGATGGATGGATGGATGGATGGAGGGATGGATGGATGGATAGATAGAGACAGACAGACAGACAGACAGACATTTAATCATGTGATAGCATATTGTTTGCATGTATTAACATGTCGCTAGCATTTTTATATCATTTTTTTATGTTTTAATGTTTAATTTGTTTAAAGTTACAGCAAACAGATTTATATTGAAAACATCTGTTTTAAACCTAGGTAAAAATATATATTTTTGATTTAACGTTTATATTATTGTAGCATGTTGTACCATGTTTAACGTAAGCTTCTAGCATGTTTTAAATTTGCTAACACTTTTAACATGTTGTTTGAATGTTTTAGCAAGTTGCTAATGTTTAAATATAATGTAAATGGATGCATTTTCCCCTTATCTTTAAGGTTTTCCCCTTGACAAAGCAATGAGTTATGCCAAACTAAGAAATCCCCTTCTTATCAACGACCTCAACATGCAGTATTTCATTCAAGATAGGTGCGGTAAATCTTTCATTTGAAATACCCTGGACAAGCAGACTTTGTTTTAAGGGCTGTCTCTAACATGCTATAACTCTATGCTCATGGCTTTAGGAGGGAAGTGTATAGGATTTTAAAGGAAGAGGGCATTGACCTTCCACGCTATGCAGTGTTGAACCGGGACCCTGACCGACCAGAAGGTAAAGGTCGTCAGTTTGAAGTTATGTGTGTGACGCTGTTAGTTTCAGAGTGGAGCATGTTTTCCTTTACAAGCAAAATATTGACGCACCTTTCTATTTTGAATTCTTTTTTATTTATTTTTATTTTGTTTATATATTGAAGTTATTAGAGTTCTAGTACTTTTTTGTGTCTTTTCCTTTCTATTTTGGGATTTTTTTCAAATATTTGTAAATTTGTTTTAGCATTTTTAGTGTTTAGCATTTTTATTAGGGTGCAACTCTGAACAAGTACAACAAACATGAAGCTTTTACATTTCAAATCCTTTTTTGCCTGAAAGGTTTCTTTTAGTTGCTTTCCATATTGCAAAAATATTGTGACATTATATCTTTGCGATATCAGAGTGTAACCTTGTAGAAAGCGAGGACCATGTGGAAGTGAATGGAGAAGTGTTTCATAAACCCTTTGTGGAAAAGCCTGTTTCTGCTGAGGACCACAATGTCTACATCTATTACCCAACCTCAGCCGGCGGGGGCAGCCAGCGCCTCTTTAGAAAGGTACAGCAATAATAACAGCAGCCATGCATTAATAACTTAAGATCTGTTTGGTCTGGAGCTCAAACACTCTGTCCTGTAGATTGGCAGCCGGAGCAGTGTTTATTCTCCTGAAAGTACTGTCCGTAAGACTGGGTCTTACATCTACGAGGAGTTCATGCCCACAGATGGCACTGATGTCAAGGTACAAAAGTATTTCATTAGACACTATGTGGTGTTTGGATGGCTTGTTTATTTCTAGCGGTTCTCTTAGGTTTACACGGTAGGACCTGATTATGCTCACGCTGAGGCCCGTAAGTCTCCTGCTCTGGATGGGAAAGTGGAAAGAGACAGTGAGGGGAAGGAGATCCGCTATCCTGTGATGCTCACTGCAATGGAGAAGCTTGTTGCCAGAAAAGTGTGTCTTGCGTTTAAGGTAATAATACTACTACTAATAATAAATAATCTATTCAGAGAAAGTCTTTGGTTAATGGCCGACTGATTCAGAGATCTATTCAGAGTCAGTCTCCAGTTAACAATTCTGAGATTCAAATAATCCATTCAGAGCAACTCTCCAGTTAACAACTCACTGATTCAAATGCTCCATTCAGAGTGAGTCTCCAGTTAATGGCTCATTGATTCAAATTATCCCCTAAGAGTGAGTCTCCAATCTTTGCCTCACTAATTTAAATTATCTGGTCAAATCAGTTATTCTATTAATGACTGACTGATTGAAATGAACAATTCAGAAAGACTGCAATTAATTAATTAAAATTATTTGCTCAGAGGGAGTCGGTTGTCTATTTTCTGATTTAAATAATTCTGTCAGAGAATCTGCAGTTAATGACTCTTTGATTCAAATCTGGTAAAAGCGAATCTCCAATTCAGAACTCACTGATTTAAAATGTACTTCCGTACAACAGAATAAAACACTTTGTTGCTATCACAAATAACTATTTCCACACATTGTCACAATATTTTTTCTATGTTTTTGTAAAAAAACATGCTCTTGCCATTTTTTAATGCCATACGAATGTGAGTGCTTTAAGATGAAAGTAAATCTGGCCTCAAGTGTTTTGTCAATGGTTACAGGTTTGAAAGATAAAATCTGTTTTGTTTTTTTTCTTTTCAAACAACTTTCCAACTCAGCAAACAGTCTGTGGTTTTGACCTCCTCCGAGCAAATGGCCACTCTTTCGTCTGTGATGTTAATGGCTTCAGCTTTGTTAAGAACTCCATGAAGTACTATGATGATTGTGCCAAAGTACTGGGGTAAGCAAGACTGTGTTGCCTCGATTTTTGGTTACTCAAAACTCATGCATTTTAAAAATGTATAAAAATAACGGCATAATTCAAATCATTTTACCATTTCATTGAATTTAAACACACAAAGAGAAGCTAAAATGCATTATAATGTTTATAAAGGTTTCATGTTTGTTAAGGTCACAGGCAGGGCTTGACAATAACTTTTTTGATCACCAGCCACTGTGGCTAGTAGTTTTTCAACATCACTAGCCACAATTTTGTTGTTGGGGTAAAATGTAAAATGACTTGATTTAGATTTTGTGTTATGTCCACATGACTTCATTTAATTTTTTTGTGTGTTGTGTATGACTTTGCTCAATGAGCATGAGCAAATCTGAAGTGTTTTGTGATGTTGCACTGCAATTAGTTATTAGCTCCTCTGGCCACACCGAAAAACAAACAAACAAACAAACAAATAAATAAACAAATAAATTCTTAGCCACAAATTTTAAATAGTTAAATTTTAAAAACTAGCAAAAATATATCATAATATACACACACTTTTTATTCAACAACACTTTTCCTAAAAAAAAAAAAAAAAAATTGACATTTTTAAAAGAAATTATTGTCATGTATCCAAAACTATGTACAGTAGTCTGCCCTGGCTAAAGGCCTCAGATCACCAGTTACTGTACATAAATGGGAAGTTAATCTTTTATTAAAGCAATGTTATGGTAACGGATTATAATAAAACCATATTAGCAAAAATAACTGTAAGCAAAAGTAAGCAGGTGAAAAACAATGTGTGCAACAATAAAAGGATGATCACGCACACAGTTAACATTAGACCCATTAATAATCTGTTCAAAGAATGTTTAAAGCAAAAGCTGCAACTGTGGATGCTTACAAAACATTTTTTTTTAAATCTCGAGCTTTTGAAAGAGGTGCACGAGCATCGCTTTTGTCCAGTCTATTTTTAATTGATCTCAGGAGTTGCTTTTTTTGGGCATAGTTGCTTCATGCAAGGAAACTAGAGCGCACATTACATCACCTGTGACACTAAAGAATCTCCTATCTCACCATGCACATGATCCACCTCTCTATCAGTATTCACATGCTTTCTTTTGCTCACACTAACACAGTTGTTTTTTGTCAGTCATGCTTCTTCTCAATTCTCGTGGGCCATCTTTATTGTTGAACCCTGCTTTTAAGAAAACTACAGTTTGAAAATATATTCAACCAGCCAAAGTGGCTATAGTGGGATTGTCTGTCTAACCCGCCACAGCTGAAATCTACCCACATTTGACAGATTGGCAGATGTTATTGTCAAGCCCTGTTCACAGGTATCCTAATTTACATAATTTAGATTATAAAAAATAGCTTATATACTGATGCAACTCATTTGTTACATTTTGTTTAACAGTTTACTTTAAGCTGCATTGGTGCTACTTTTATCCTTCATAGTAGTCTTTAGTTAAGTTTAAATATTGTTTTATGATTTAGTTTTTATTTATTGATAACTTACTCTGCTTGTGCTTGGAGCTTTTGCAGAAAACGGTTATGTCCTAATTTCAACCCTGTAAGATAATCTCTATCCCACATTGGCTATCTTTCCATCAGGAACATGGTGATGCGAGAGCTGGCTCCTCAGTTCCACATCCCCTGGTCAATCCCCATGGAGGCGGAGGACATCCCAATCGTCCCGACTACCTCAGGAACCATGTGCGTGTGCTACTCTTGACCTACTAATATAATTGTGGATTCTGTTATTAAAAGCTCTGAGGTAGAATTATATGCTTTGAGTGTTGTTGCTTTTAAAATGAGACGTGTCTCCTCTTGTCTGAAGGATGGAGCTGCGTTGTGTCATTGCTGTAATTCGACATGGTGACCGAACACCCAAACAGAAGATGAAGATGGAGGTCAGAAATGCCCTGTAAGAATCAGATGCTGGACACTTTTCTCGCATATCTCAGAAGTAGAATTTGTTACTTTTAGTCACTTTACACACAAAAATGTTTGTTTCAAAATGAAAAAGTGGATGCAGGCATAAAAACTAAGTTAGCTACAGAAAAGGATTTAAAAATAGTGTCTGATTTGTATACAGTGGGCAAAATAAGTATCGAACATGTGATGTTTTTTTCCTGGAAATAATATTTTTAAAGAAGCAAGAATTGAACCAGATTTTGGTAAAAACCCAAACAATACAAACATAAAAATAAAACAAAACAAAATAAAATTCTGAAAAAGGAATAATGTGTAATAACAATGAAATGACACAAAGAGAAAGGACTGAACAACTAAAACGTATTTAAAGAGCCCATATTATACATGAAATAGGGTCATATCCTGGTTGTAAGGGTTTCCAACAACAGTCTAATATGCATGCAAGGTCAAAAAACACTTTCATGGTCTTATAATCTGCATTTATTTTTAGCTAATTATCCCAGCGACTCCTGTATGAATCGTCCAGTGATTCATTTGTTCCCAAACCCCTCCTTAGCGCGGAGCTAATCTGCGCTGATTGGACCGATGACAGTCTGTCGTGATTGGTCGACTGCCTTCAGTCAGAGAGGGAAATGGCCAATAGCTAATCAGCAATTTAAAAAGTAATCACAGTTCATACACGCTCGATAGTGTAGGCGTGGAGTTTAGCTGCCACACTATGGCGAGTGGATAGTGCCACGGATAACCGAACGAAGGAGACAGTCGTGTACTCGCCATACCACACACACACAAAAACACACACACACCTCCGGATGACAACGCTCCCGCCCGCACCCGCCAGGTTTTAGCCTGAGAACCCGCTCCGTTTTCTGCCCGCCGCGCCCGGTCCCGCTAGAGCGGAGAACACAACCAAAAATCACCCAGTATACAGTCCAGACAGCCAAGTATAAACACACACACAGCACAAAGCTCGTTCGTTCGTTCGTTCGTTCGTTCGCTCTCTCTCTCTCTCTCTCTCTCTCTCTCTCTCTCTCTCTCTCTCTCTCTCTCTCTCTCTCTCTCTCTCTCTCTCTCTCTCTCTCTCTCTCTCTCTCTCTCTCACGCGCGCGCGTGCGCACTAACACACACACAAGCACCACGCAGACTCTCTTTCTAATTCGCATAGCAATATCCGTGATATTGCTAGACAGCCCGCTCCCGTCCCAAATTAAACCCGTTACCGACCGCTCCCGCGATTTATTCGGAAATTTATTCCCGCGGCTGTCCCCGCGCCAGATTTCTGCGGCGCGGGAATAAATTTCCGAATAAATCGCGGGAGCAGAACTCTAGCACGGAGCTCCATAAACAAACAGCACGCGTCGCGTTTTTAACGTGACTTTGCACGCGATAAGATAATATATCCAGATAACCTGATACAGTACACGCGGTTACAAGTAACAAATCACAACTAAATACATTTGCAAGCTAGAGTAAACGAGGCAACAACTTTAACCGCACGTACTTACACTTGAGAAATGTAGGAAGAAACCCATCCTGACGTCCATCAGTTACTCTTTACTGATCCTTCCTTTAACAAACTCAGATGAAGTATTCTTTGTAGCATGTAGCTTCCAGAAGTTTCCAACTGCTTGGCTATAATGCTGATGTTTCATCTTTGGGTAGAGACTCAATATAATGTCCATCTGCAGTGTTACTTCAATCGACCGGCATGTTTGTGTGCGTGTGTTTGTGGGTGTGCGTGTGTTTGTGGGTGTGTGTGTGTGTCTGGGTTTCTGCGTCAGAGGTCGGGGCCTCAGGTTTGAAATCTCCCGGGTTTGCGCGTGCACGTGAATAACTTGGTTTCGTTCGTACGTCATGGCGAAACACCTAATGAGTCGGTATCAAGGCGACTCGTTCGAAGCACTATGAGTCGACTCTTTTATAGATGAATCAACCGTTTTAAACACTGTATTCTTACAGATTTAAGCCTTAGCTGGATACTTCACTTCACTTAGAGCTGTGTTACACACTACATGGAGGGGAATTTTCAAAAACTCATAATATGGGCTCTTTAATACTTCATATAAAAGGCTTTTTTTGGTGATGGCAGCCTAAAGACGCCTCTCATATAAAGATTAAAGTCACATGAACTGCTCAGGTGTGAATTTTTCAAATCGCGATGGTTCTGTGGTTCTCGTCCATAAAATCTAAACTAAGATTTTTTTCTTTGTATTGTTTATTGGATTCAAGTCAGGTGATTGGTTGGGCCATTCTACAGCTTGATTTCCTTTCTCTGGAAGTATTTAAGAGTTTCATTTTGTGCTTTGGATCATTGTCTTCCTGAAATGTCCACCCTGGTTTCATCCTCATCATCCTGATAATGTGGATGTTGCACTGAAGCAGCGAATATTAATTTATAGTGACAAAGGGCAAGGGGTTGCTAAATAACTACTGAGAGATTTCAGCTGCTGTCTGGGCTTTCAGTGCCATTCTACACCTCACTTTCTTCATGTGTTCAATATTTTTTTCTTGTGTCATTGCATTTTAATTTGTAAACTAATTAGATTTTTTTATTTCTTTGCAAAATTTGGATTTCTCTGGTTGTTACCAACGTCCGGTGAAAGTTTCAAGTCAAGGACACCTTTAGAAATGAATTTCTGAGAAAATTGGTGAAGTGTTCAACGCTTAGTTTCCCACTGTATATGTCTCTGTATATATGTATGTTTGTATATATGTCTCTGTTTGAATGAATGTTTTAGATTTGTTTAATATATAGTATACCAGGGATGTCCAAACTCGTTCCTGGAGGGCCAGTGTCCTGCATAGTTTACCTCCAACTTTCTTCAACACAGCTGCCTGGAAGTTTTTAGTATACCTTGTAAGTGCTTGATTAGCTGGTTCAGGTGTGTTTAATTAAGGTTGGAACTAAAATATGTTGGACACCAGGCCCGAGTTTGGACACCCCTGTACTATACTATAAAAAAATTTGGGGTATTTTTGTGTACAACTTATTGTTGTACAGTTGAATGTACTTCTCAAAGTCAATAATAATAATAGTAATAATTAGAACAATAATTTATTATTATTATTATTATTATTATTATTATTATTATTATTATTATAAATAAATACAGTTATTAAATATGACTTTAAAAACACACACAATTAAGTGTAAAATGGTATAGTAGTAACTATAAAATTGTAAATTGCCTAGTTTTACAATTATATTATATAAGTTATAAATATACAGACCATTTTTGTGAATTAAAAATGCATTGGATACATTTGTTAGTAAATAAAAAAGACAGTCTGTGCACATTACGTTTTTTCTATTTAAAAAAAGAATGAAAAACAGATTTAGCCAATTTACATTTCAGAATTGAACTGAAAAGCAATTTCACTTCTCATTGCCGTGTGATTGACTGCCTTAAAGACAGATCTATGACTGACTGATTCAATCTCTTTTAGGTTTTTCGAATTGTTTGAAAAATATGGTGGATATAAGAGCGGAAAACTCAAACTGAAGAAACCAAAACAACTCCAGGTGGGTCTGTTGTTGAAGTGCAAGTGATCTATGTGACTAATTTATTTTTATGACAGCTGCTACTTGTTCAGTAGTTGCCATAAATGACTAATATTTCAGAGTCTTGCCTTCAGCCTTATTTTTTATCTTGTAAAAGAATTAGAAGTTCAAGGTCCGGCTGTCTCATTTTTAGAGACATTGCAGGTGAAGAGGGTAAAAAAAAAATAGATTTCATCATATTTCCCTGCTGGTTTATTACATTATAAATATTGCAAACAGTTTTTGTATTACAACTTTTCTAAAATGTTATTCTGTCAAATATGAAAATGAGGCATTATTTAAAGAAAAATGTGCTAATTTTTATATATTAGTAATCCTTTTTGCCCTCCATAAATTAAAATATGTTGGTAGAATAAAATGTTAATGTACAGTGCTCAGCATATATTAGTACACCCCTCACAGATATTTCATTTAAATTCATATTTTTTATAGGAAGCTTTACAATATTAGATTTGTGCATATACATTAGATTATTCAGTACTGAAGCCAAATCTTGATCTAATCTACCAAAATAACTTATGAATACGGTAATAAATTAGTACGCCCAAATAATGTTTTTTTATATATTTTCTTAACAACACAATAACACATTTGAACTTAATTGAACAGTTGACGTGTTACATGTTTTGTTACAGGTCACATTAACAAATACATATAAAGATCAGTTTACACTGTGTAAAGGCATGAGTACAATCCATTTCTCCCAATAATACAGGTATTTGGTTATTTGTAGTTTTAAGGAAAAAGTCATCTTCTCCATATTTTGAACATTAGATACAATATCCAACCATTCAGATTTCGTAGGGGGGTTCGAGTTGTAGCCACTTTCGAGTTACAGTTTTCTTACTGGTTGCTTGAACAATTTTTAATAAATACTTGTACCAATACTTTTACCATTAAATTGTTGTGAAAACCAAATTATATGTTAGAAAATATTATATAACATTTTAAAAATAGCAAAATTCAAGAGAATTTTGTTGAAATTATGTAGTTTGTAATTTTTGTTAAATATTTTGCCTGAATTTAAATATATTGTTGTAAATGTTTGGTGACTAAACTATTGTTTTATTGAATATATCCATTTAATAAGTCTGTTTTGTTCAAATGCACCAAAATACATTGCCTAAATTCACTTAGAAATGGATAAAAATTTCATAATGGGGTTTACTTAATTATGCTAAGCACGGTATAATATTAATGTGAAACAAAATGTATATGATCAGAAGAATTATGTTTGATGCGTTCGATAAACATTTTCAGAAAACAGATTTGAATAAAACCGCTAAGGAGACATAAAAGGAGACATAAAAGGAGATTTATGGAGAGAAAAAAAACTTATTTCAAAAAAACAATTCTTAAAAAAATATGTATTGTAACTGAAATTACACAAATTTATAAAGGTGTGAAAAACAAAACACCTAAAAGTGTTTTATTGATGTTATTATAGTAATGACTCTTATATTAGCCTTAAAAACACAAAAAGCTCAATCTCAAAATTCACAGCTGCATGAAAAACAGTGTATAATGCTGCGTGTCTCACAATTTTAAATGCTGCGGCAGTGGGACTCAGTTTTGGTCTGACAATTGACAATTGATTTAGGCCTAGACTTTTTAAATCGATCTCTGACAATACACAGCTGTGATTTTATATTATTATGATAGCTTTATTTGATGTTTTGCAGGAAGTGCTGGATATCGCTCGTCAGCTGTTGGCAGAGCTGGTCCTGCATAATGACTGTGAGATTGAGGAGAAGAAATCCAAACTGGAGCAACTCAAGACGGTTCTGGAGATGTGAGTAAACTTCCATTTGCTGATACATTTTTTCCCTTTTTTTCTGAAAGTATTCATGTCTCTTTTCATGTCTTTGGGCACAAAGTCTTGCCAATAACAATAATAATAAGGTCTGGTTAAAAACTAATTTTGATTAGCGTCACTGTATAAAATAGTTTATAAAATGTTTAGACCAATCGGTGTTGCCAAAATTGAAAGGAATCAAATTAATCCATCCAACATATGCATTTTATTTTTGACTTACACTGGTATTTAAACTTTGATCAGTAATGTAATTTAATTGTAACTCATTAATTTCAATAACAGTAGAAAGGAATGAAAATGAAACTTTTTTATATTTATATTTAAATGAATCTTGTGCAATTTTCATGCAAAATTAATTATTTAATTTTAAAGGATACTTCATTCAAAGAAATTAACATTCTGTCATTAATTAATCACCTTCATGCCGTTGCACACCTCAAGACCTTTGTTCATCTTCAGAACACAAATTAAGATATTTTAGATGACATCCAAGAGCTCTCTGACCTCCCATAGACAGAAATGGTCCAGATTTGTTCAAATATCCAGAAAGTTATGAGAAACATCCTCAGAACAAACCACATCCCTTCAGCGGTTTATTCAGACTATTTTGACACTTAGGTTTAAGATCAGGTTTAAAAGTGTGCAGTTATGGTGGTGGAGGGATGTTTAAAGTCAAGAAAAAAGTGGAGGTAGGACATGCTTGACTATTTATAGGGGTTTGGTTTTATGCTGATTGGATAATAATGATTGTCAATATTGAATTAGCCTCGTCAAACTGATTATGCATCTCCCAAAATTTGTTTATGAAATACCCTTAGTGATGCAGTAGCGCAGTAGGTAGTGCTGTCGCCTCACAGCAAGAAGGTCGCTGGTTTGAACCTTGGCTCAGTTGGTTTATATGCGGAGTTTGCATGTTCTCCCTACATTCGCATGGGTTTCCTCCTGGTGCTCCGGTTTCCCCCACAGTCCAAAGACATGTGGTACAGGTGAAATGGGTTGGCTAAATTGTATGAGTGTATGAGTGTGTGTGTTTGTGTGTGTGTTTGTGTGTGTGTTTGTGTGTGTGTGTGTGTGTGTGTGTGTGTGTGTGTGTGTGTGTGTGTGTGTGTGTGTGTGTGTGTGTGTGTGTGTGTGTGTGTGTGTGGATGTTTTCCAGAGATGGGTTGCGGCTGGAAGGGCATCCGCTGCGTAAAAACGTGCTGGATAAGTTGGCAGTTCATTCCGCTGTGGCGACCCCGGATTAATAAAGGGACTAAGCCGACAAGAGAATGAATGAATGAATGAATAAATGAATGAAACAACCCTATGTGCACCATATACTGACACTGAGGAAAAGAAACTGTCGAATTACTTTAAGCAATTATATTTGTTTTATATGCAAGGACATAATATTGTAGCTTGATGATATTCTGATTAAATATGGTCTATTTTTAGTCATTGCCGAGAACAAGTCATGAACTATGGTGGATGAGAGAGCTCTCGGATTTCCTCTAAAATATCTTAGTTTGTGTTATGAAGAAGAACAAATGTCTAAGGAGTTTGGAACAAGATGAGGGTGATTAATTGATAATATAATAAATGTTTTTGGTAAACTAACCATTTAATATAAAAGAAAAGAATGCTAACTTATTGTGAAGCTTATTAAATGTGTTATATTTGGATTATAATATCAGATGAAATTTAATTAGGATGTAAACAAAAATAATATGTATAATAATATCACATATTACATTTCTAGAGGAGCATGTAATGTATTTCCTGCAGATCTGACCATATGAAACTCACTTTGACCTATGCTCTCCCTCCTTAAGTGGACAAGTTTCTTAACCTCATGCTTTTTCTCTCTCTTCTCTGTGTCCCTCTCTGTGTCCTGAAGGGAGTCCAGCCTGAATGATAATCAGTGCGCACCCTCATATCTCTTTAGAAAAGCAGGCAAAGTGGATCATAACCCTCATTAACCTGAAATCTTGCCCAAATGACTCACACTTAATGAGGGCTCTGAGTTTGACGAATCTCAGAGATGAGATGAATCCCCTTTGTAGTTCTGTGTGGCGCCTGCATGCCATTTTTGAGAGTGTTTCTAATCTCTCACCATGCATCACTTCCCTTCTCACCCCTTAAACGAGGATCCTAATCAACACATTAGCGGTTGTTCAGGGCCCGATTAACAGATGAACTGGAAAACGGTGCTTGGGGAAGTGCTTTGTGATGATTGAACATAATGCAGCAGAGCTAATAGTGGGAAATGGACTCAGTTGAGGTAAAAAATATGTCTAGCCCAGGTTTAAATCAAGTTCAAATAGTTAGATCAAGTATTTAATTAGATTTAATTATTAAAAGTGCAGTAGGTGATCTGCCAAAATGCTAACGTTAGCCTATTAGCTTTGAACATGCAGGTCTCTCCCCTGCCGTCCAAAGTCACGCCTCTCTGAGTCATAAACACGCACCGAATAGATGACCATAGGCAATCTGTAGTTACATCTGTAGTTAGGTTCATTTGGTCCGGAGCAAGGGCAACAAATTATACATCGTTGCATTTTCTGTCGTCTTTGGGTCATTTTCACACCACACTGATTGCTTTGGTCCGAACCAATTGAAAAGAACCAATATGCAGTCATTTGACAAAATCCACATCACTCATTGGCCAGAAGTTATTGAGCGTATTTCCTAAACTGCTTTTCGATTGGCCAGAATTCATTTGCGGGAAAATGCCCATGGACCTCCTGCAAGTAAACAAACCGGCAGACACAAAATGTCTTATTATATATTATATATTTTGTATACATCAGTTTAGACAAACTATACATTTTGAAAATAAAGCGCGGCTGTGCCTAAAAAACAATGTTTTAAGGCATTGCGAACGGCGAGGGCGCGTTACAAACTGTGACATCTTCCGGAAATATTACCAACGATCTGTCATGTAATGTCTCACCTCTTCAAGGAGGTCTCAGTACGCTTTTTTGGTCTGCTTTTGATGCGCACTCGAGTACGATTGCTACACTTACACCTGCCCAAAAAAAAAAAAAAGGACCAAGAAGGAAAACAAACTTTAGTGCGATTTAACCGTGCTAAGTAAGGCAGGTTTGAAAGCACCCTGCATAATATCAGACCCTGTCATTCACTAATTAGAAAACTCTGTGGAGACATGCACTTTGTCAAGCGTAGTTGTTGACAGGCCAGCGGTTGCATGAATTGTGTTTCCCCAAATCTCTTTAATAATATAATTTCAGACTAGTATTGTTTGCAAATTCCAAATAGTGAAATCATATAACCAGCCAATGACTATAAAATACAACATTGTTTCACAGTCAGTTTAATAGTGCTGATATTGTTTTGAAGTCATTCCTACACGCTGTTTCAGACCCAATATTCAAAGTAACGTTAGAGTGGGAACGTGTCACAAGATGTCACTGTTCAAAAATGAGTGAATGTGCGAATATAAATCAAACTTAACCTCTGTAAATTTGTTTAAGCAGAAGAGCAATATTTACTTACGTTTAACTAAATAAAATTCTGACCAGAAAAAAGGAATGCTAAAAACAGAAATATCCTGTCATGTTTTTACATTACACTTACATTACCAAGACAACGAGTGACTTCAATTGTACTTGCTGATCCTTGTACATCACTTGTTTTCTTTTGTCTTTACCCTTGAACAACTAAATCATGGGTCTAAAACTTTATTCCTGGAGGGCCGCTGCTCTGCACAGTTTTGCTCCAACCCTAATCAAACAGTCTGTTTTAAAATAGCAACGTGCCAACAATGTGCCTTAACACACCTCTTTTCTAGACCAAAACACCCATGAGTCCACAAAGTGGCGCAAATGGATTTGCTATTTAAACAACGTGGCGGAAAACTGCAAAATTAATGTTGCGTTATTCTGAAAATAGCATCACGTCGGGGCAAACCAGTCTTGTGCCTTTTTGCACACTGTCAATTTTGAACAATTGAATACGTCCTTCCTAAATAAGAGTATTACTTCAAGAAAAAAATTTACTGACCATAAACCTTTGACATATACATTGCGTAGATTTACTTAAAACATTACATACATCATTTATCCTTATTTCCCTACTCTCTGCTAAATTGTGCAACTTAAAAACGTGCCTCCAAAAGCCTGTCATTCCTGGTATGGCCCAGATTAACCCCTGCCAGCTTTATGAAGGTCACTCAAACACATGTTTCCAGAAACATGGAGGCCACGAGCACCCGCTAGTGCTGTGAGGCCAGTGTTTTGTGCCATGTGTGTGTGTCTGTTGTTCAGAGGGAGAATGTTGATTAAGAGGGGCTGGTGTGTTTATGTCCCCGTCCTGTGTATTTGTCTTTCAGGTATGGACATTTCTCAGGGATCAACAGGAAGGTACAGTTGACATATCTGCCAAATGGCCAGCCAAAAGCATCCAGCGAGGAAGAAGGTTTGTGTTTAGAGGGAAGTCAAAGAATGTTTAAAAAAAAAAAAATCAAAGGTCTAAACAAAGTTCAATTAGAGCTTGTTTTGAAAGTTTTGTCATATGATACAAAGATAAAAAAGGTCATTGAGTCTTTTGAGGTTATTTTAGACAATTAAATTTTTACAGGTCACAAAGGTTTGATTAATGTGTATATATTACTGACAGAAAATTCAGATTTGAGATTTTTAAATTCAGACTTGTATGATATAAACTCAAAAAAGCTAAAGAAAAAAAATTTGAATTGGTACTTTACTATTGACGTTTTTCAGTTTTTTTTTCAGCAGATAAACCTTCTGCTTAGTTCCTGATTTATTAGGGGTTGCCACTGTGGAATGAACCACCAATTGCAATTATGTCTCACAATTCTGGCATTTATTTATTTTTCCTTATTGCAAATTGCACAGTTTTTTATGCAGTTGCGGTTTGCAATTACAGTGTTTTGATTTTCTTACAATTCTGACTTTGTTTCTTACATTATATTGCAATTCTGACTTTTCTACAGTTCTGCATTTCAGAATTTTTACTTTTTGCTTTGTTTTTTCTTTAGGCTCCAATGCAATTCAGGCTTTGTTTTACGAATTGCTAATCATCACAATTATTTTATTTATTTATTATTTTTACAAATTTCCAGCTATTCTGTGTTTATTGCTCAATTTTGAGTTTATATTTAAAATTTCTGAATTTTTCATAAAGTTTTGTAAGATAGAAGTCAGCATTCTAAGTGTATCTAACTACAAATTGAAAGATATAAACTTGCATTTGAAATTGCAAGTTTATGTCTTAAAATTGCATAATACAAAGATTAACTGTTGAATATACACTACCAGTCAAAAGTTTGGAGTTAGTAGGATTTTTAAATGTTTTAAAATAAACTTATCCAGCTCACCAAGGCTGCATTTATTTAATCAAAAATACAGTACAAATTCTACAATTGTGAACTGTTATTACACCATAAACTAATTTTGAACAGTTATTTTATCATTTAATTTATTCATTTATTCCAGTGATTTTAAGATGAATTTTCAGCTTCATTACTCCAGTCTTTAGAGTCATATGGTCCTTTAGTAATCACTTTATTATTATTAATAATAATAATAATATAAATAATAATAATGGTAATATAAATTATATATATATATATATATATATATATATATATATATATATATATATATATATATATATATATATATATATATATATATATATATATATATATATATATATATATATGTATATATATATATATATATATATATATATATATATATATATATATGTATATATATATGTATATATATGTATATATATATATATATATATATATATATATATATATATATATATATATATATGTATATATATATATATATATATATATATATATATATATATATATATGTATATATATATGTATATATATGTATATATATATATATATATATATATGTATATATATGTATATATATATATATATATATATATATATATATATATATATATATATATATATATGTATATATATGTATGTATATATATGTGTATATATATATATGTGTATATATATGTGTGTATATATATATATATATATATATATATATATATATATATATATATATATATGTATATGTATATATATATATATATGTATATGTATATATATGTGTATATATATGTGTATGTATGTATGTGTATATATACACACACACACACACACACACACACACACACACACAATTCTGGGAAGAAAGTCACAGTTGTGTATCTTGAAATTACAAGGTGCAAACTCACAATTTTGAGAAATAAAGGCAGAATTGTGGGATAACAGTTATTGTTATCTTTTTTATTTATAGTGAAAACAAGCTTGCCAAAACATCTAAATGTGAAAGCAGCGGATAAGCTTTTTGAATTACCATTGGCCAGTGGTGATGATATGGTAGAGGCTCTGACATGAAAATCTCTGGATCAGTTCTTTTGTTCCTCCTGTCGAGGCCACACACATGTAAAAACATGAACCAGAGAGCTGCTTTGCAGTTAGCAAACCTTTTTCTCAGTGCCATCATTTGGTGAATTATTGTTGTTATGGAGAAGAAAGTATAGCAGCGTACATTTTCATACATTTAATCAAAATGACAGTAAAAACTTTCAAATTGTGAAAAATTACTACAGTTTTCTCATTTTTAATACTTATTTTCCTATTGAATGTATTTTAATATTTAACTAATTCCTATGATGGGTTTAAAGCTGAATGTTTCTGCATCGTCGCTCCATTTTTCACATCCTTTTTCATAATTAACATCTGAAATTGGGGTGAAACGGTGGCTTAGTGGTTAGCACTGTTGCCTCACAGCAAGAAGTTCGCTGGTTTGAGTCCCGGCTGGGACTGATTTCTGTGTGGAATTTGCATGTTCTCCCTTTGTTCGCATGGGTTTCCTCCGGGTGCTCCAGTTTCCCCCACAGTCGAAATATATGCAGGATAGGTGAAAGATTGGTGTATGGGTGTTTCTCAGTTTTGGATTGCATCCGCTGTGTAAAACATAAGCTTGATAAGTTTAATTACTTATTTAATATGTGCATTTAAATATATTTTAACTTGAAGTGTGTCGCATTCAGTTGTCTAACTTTTGCTCTCCTTTGCAGACACTCTGAAGGAGGGTCCGTCTCTGCTGCTGGTGTTGAAGTGGGGGGGTGAACTGACTCCAGCAGGCAGAGTTCAGGCAGAGGAGCTGGGCAGAGCTTTCCGCTGCATGTACCCTGGAGGACAAGGTATGACACTGCAGAAACACATGAGACAATAGACAGTGGCCCAAAAGAGTCTTGAATCTCGAGAATGAAGTCTTTTAGAAGTCTTTTGAAGTCTTCTCAATTAACAGTAAGAAAACCCCCTGGTTTAATGTTTTGTAACTATTTCAGTGAGCTTTAAATGTGAGTTTACTGTACATTTTTGGAACTTTAACTTTTCCTACTTGGTAAACATAAAGATTATGGGTAACACTTTTTAATAGCCACAAACTATGTTTTATTTTTTAAGCATTACCAAATATTTAATTTATTATTTGTTTAGCATTAACTCTACATTAATAGAGTGGAGGAACTATGACTTCAATCTGTATGCAAAAACCTTATAGTGAGTTAGCATTTTAGCAGTTCCGGTTCCCTCGTCCCAAAGTCAATGGTTTTTTTGAATGGGGTTTTAGTAAAATTGCTTAAATAAGGTTCGTGGCTAACACAAAGTCATGATACTTTCACGTTTTGTTCTACGACAAAAAGCACATCAGTTACAGCACAGTCTTGAGTTTTTAAATCGATTATGCTTCTTTAAAAAGTTAGTTGCTATCAAGTTGCTAAATGGGACTACAGGCGGTGTCGGGGACATTATACGTCATCGAGCTGATCTGGACTGGAGTGCAGCTCGCTTGCGTTAGGCATTTGGATTTGTCTGTTATTTAAGTATTTTCCTGAATAGTATTTTATAGTTTGTAGTATTTTTCTAATTGGGAATTCAGATTGTGTGTAGATAATTCCTTCACTTGTAAAGGCTGTCGAGACCGATTCATTTGTTGATCATTTATTTTAATAAACAATATTATGAAGATACTGCTTACTAGTGCAGCCTGTCTCTTTCCTGCTCTCAGTAATGCAAACATGTGAATAAATGTGTAAAAATCCATGTTAACTGTTATTTTCACGTGATCAAGTGATTTTTCGTCTTTTTTTTTCCTTCATCTGAACACATTTAACTCGGTCATAACTGCAGTATTTACACTCCTCCATAAAATGTACGGTAGATATGACTGTATGGGCTGCTTTTCACTGTACTTCGTGACAAAAAAGGAATATTGAATGTTGCTCTGTGTCCATGATGGTACTTGCAGGCACTGATAGACTTGTCCCTTACGGTTAATTTCTGTCGTTTGTTAAGGTAAGCGGGCTGTGTTGACGCGAGCGATACACTTATTTAAATATGTCTGATGATATTACTATGTTGGCAGATTTATACACACAGTTTTAAAACTTATAGAACAACCGTAAACAAAAACAAATGTATTTCCCACGTAAAAACAATCCAAAAGGCACATAGGTCTATTAGCCTAGGCACATAGGCCGATTAGCCTAGAAAGTGGTGTCATAGTTCCTCCACTCTATAGATGTGTTTATAAGTGTTTATAAGTACTGCAAATGTTGTATTCTTGATTTATAAACACATGTGTAATGTGCTGAATGATTCATACTTTGTTACTGATTCATTTTTCATTAGTAAATTAAGCATTGCATTATTTACAAACCAATCATTTAAGAATAGTTGGTGTTTTTTTAAATCATTTAGTATGTGTACTACTTAAATTAACATTTATATAGCTTATTATTTAATCATATATTGATAGTTACATTTTATGTATGCTTTGTAAATTCCTTATAAATGACAATTAAAGGCTTCCTATCAAATGAACAGTAAAACTTTGCAATCTTATCTAAAAAATAACATTACTGTAAAGTTTAAATGGTATTGAATAACAGGTCTGTCAAAATATAACATCAAATTGGATAAAACTACAACAGAATAATAATTTAACAATACATTGTTATGCAACATTACAATGTACTTTTCAATGTACAGTAATGTTTGAGCTGTACAGTAATTTTATTTTAGGTAAGATTACAAAGATTTATTTTTCATTTGATACAGTTTCATTTGTGTATCTTGAAATGAATAGAAATTAATTAAGTCATTTTCTTTTTTCCTGTTTGAAATATAACTGAGCTCTTAATTGTCATTTGCAAAGATTTTGTAACATTCATAATAAAAGATGGAATTAGGGAATTAATATGATAAAGTATACTATATTTATGTATTATTATGCATATACATGTTTGTGTGTTTATTTTAAATAATTATAAAAGTAATAAGAAAAAATAATCGATACACTTGTGTACATAATGTAATGTAATGTAATATATAATATGTAATGCAATGTAAAATAAGTCAGTTAAAATTCAATGTTTAATATAATAATATCATATTTTATTAAACATAAATTAAATTATTATAAAAATATTATACGTTAAATATATTATTACTGATTATATATAATAGTGTAGCACATTTATATAATAGAATATTACATCATGGTATTTGAAACGAAAATCGGTTTATATATTACTACATTTACCTTTAGTCATTTAGCAGACACTTTTGTCTAAAGCAACTGACAAGTAAAGAGGCATTCAGTAATTCAGCTAGAAGAGGCAATATACACAAGAAGAGCTAATTATACAAAGCAACTTTTAGTGCTCAAAAAATTAAGCTCTAGAGTAAGGTGGGGGGAGTTTTTTATATAGAGCGAAGAGTGTTTCTACAGGTGCTTTGTCAAGCCCACTCACCTGTATAAAGCACACTTCATAAATGCACAATGTTTTTTTTTAAAGAGATATATGGAGTGATTGTATAAAAGTGTGTAATGCACTTGTGCAAAACCGGTGCAAGTGTTAGTGAAAGTATTAGAGGGATAAAAAAAGTGTGTTTTCTATAGGTGGTTTGTCAAGCGCACTCACCTGGGGCAGTATGTGAGGCACACTCAAAATTGCGTAATGTATTGAGGTTGTCATGTGGTGTGGTGGGAGGGGGAACATATAATATTTAACTATAATAAAGGATCGGTTTATTATACTTTATATATTGCTAATCTTTTCTGCAATAAGTTCAGTATTATAAATAATATCAGAGGTCGCATTAGACTTTCTCATTGTCTGTCATTTTGATGGAGAGGGTTGTAAAATTTCCGTCATAACCTATTAATGATCGTTATTTAATTTGCTGACTTTCTGATCACTTTTTTTCATTCATATTTTAATAATGAACTTGCACAACGAGCATATACGCTAAATTATTCATTTATTTTTTTGACAAATTAACAAAAACTCCTATCTGCCTTAACTTATTTCTTCCTCCTGCTTCGACCTGAACTGGGTGCTTGTCAGTGCTTGCCAGTGCCACACTTGAAAGTGTGAAAACACATCAAGGGAGACTGACGCAGAGGCAGTTGTCATTAAATTCTGTGTCTTTGCCTTGGAAGGTCAACTTCTCGCCAGTGTTTTGTAGTTAAAAAACATTTCTCCTAAGACTGTGATCAGTACTAAGTTTGCTGGATTCTCTGAATGAGGGATTTACAGCACGCGCTCCTTCTGTACCAGGGGTGCGGTTGCACCCCTCTAAGTCTGGTAGTGCTCACAACGCACTCCAACCCACTCCAGATAGCAAAATACACTCTGGCTAGATTCTCGCCTGCCGGAGACTTACCCCTCGGCATGTTTACTGATTGCAAGAAACAAATAAT
This sequence comes from Danio rerio, assembly GCF_052040795.2. NCBI lineage: Eukaryota > Metazoa > Chordata > Actinopteri > Cypriniformes > Danionidae > Danio > Danio rerio. Next base: position 20,578,857 of record NC_141045.1, read on the forward strand.
ACTAAAAATGAATAAATTATTTTGTAGTGCACAAGAACATCAATATAAAAACAATAAACCTGACCTCCTTGCTCCTGCTTGGTTGGATTGTATTTTTGCCTGTATGTTCTTCATCGCCCACTGCATCACTTCCTCTTTTTCACCTTTATTATTAATATCACCACTATTTGGCCGTTTAAAGAAACTTCTCACACTCAGCTGCTGTGACATTTTTGCAACTGTACCAAGCGGTGACAAAGAGGAGACAAAACAAGGGCAATCGCCATCAGCTTTAAAATGACGGATCACCTCCAGATTTTTTTTGTCACAGCTGAAAGAAAATCTATATATATAACAAATATTATAAGATATTATATTTTAAATTATTTACATCTTGTAGTTTCTTTAATATTTCTTGGAGATGAACCCAATAAATGAAACCAATTTATGTAGTTTGCAGAAACAGTAGTTTCAGAAACTTTTTTTTTTTCTTAAGGCCATGACAAATTGCTGTGACGACTTGACAAGATATTGTGTCAGACTCTGTGTTTGTTTTTAGATCACGGGGCAATGAAACAGATTTGCTGTCATTGCTCAGGGCAGGAAACCTGTTTCTCCTGCTTGTTTTGTGGGCTTGGCTTACAAAGGCTTGTTCCAGCATGAATGAATGCTTTCTTTACCTCAAATAACTCCTTTTAGCACACCAGCACAAAATACTACTTTATGGTGTGGGTTTTTTTTACCTGAAAGTTCAGTTTCTTCCCCCTGGACCTCCAACCTGAGGCCGTATTTGCAGCTAATTGGTTGTACCTCATTAAATGTCAAAGTTCACAGACCAAACCATCGTCTGTAGTGGTTAATTTGCTGTTCTTTTACCTTGAATTGTGAACCATAGACAGCTGCAGGTCCCTCGGCTGTGAGTCTCCTATTGAATGTGGTAAGAAGAGCTGTTTTTTTAATGCGTGCCCTTGATATTGGATGAATTCGTCATCTGCCCCATTCATCATTTAATTCATTAACATCCATTACATTAAACTAATCTGATGAGTGGGCCGTCACTGGAACATTCCATGCTTTGCTTTTTTTTTGCGGAAGATTCCATGATATGAACATTAAACAGAGGTTTTTGCTTAGCAGGATATAAGTTTAGCAAATTTGTTTACTGTTGTTTTGTTAGTTTAGTATGGATAGACTTTTTGACAATTGATTGGTCTGCAATGTTTCTATCTATTATTGGGTTATATCAGTATAATATTTTCTAACACTATTATCATATTTTGAACAACCTGTTAATGACATCCTATTAGCATGCTAGCATTAGTGTCACACCATGTCAAAATATGATTGGTTGTTTTTTTTGTGTCAAACATATCTGATATCTTGTCTAAATAAGTCACAAACAAAAGATAAAATTTGAGTTAAAATTAGGGATGCACCGATACCATTTTTTGGAACCGATCCGACCTAAATTCTGTGTATCGACTAATACAGATCCGATCTCGGTGTACTCTGTGTGTTTTTTTTTTTTTTTTTTTTTTTTTAAACATAATACAGTCTCTATAGTTCTGTTGATAAGCTTAAATAATATATCTTCTTCAGTAAAAAATAACAGACCTACAAGCCTACTGTTTGTGACATGATAACAAAAACATGATGCTTGCTGTAAACTAGTTACATTATTTGAGCATTTGTTATGACATTGATTTTTATATTTTTTTTATTGATTTTTCTATGAAATCTGAAGTAGGCTACCACTATTGACCCTAATTGTTGGTAAAATAACCAGCCTTTTAGCAAAGCCTGATATTTTCCTGCAGGTTTGATGCAGAGAAAACTGTCTGAGGCCAGTTTTACTAAATAAACATTCCCTCGCCTAAACTCGCAGCGAGTGAAATGGAGAAAATGAAAGCACATCAGCACCAAGGAAAAATCAGATACTCAAGACATAATCTTTAAAATAATGACTTCTATTAAACATTTAGCAAATATATGACAGGTTTGTGATACAGCAATTACATTACAGCATTAAATAAATCCTTTTTTTAGATTTTGTATCAAAATCTGACTCTGATGGCAACTCTGCCTCTACAGTTGAGTAAAACTCTCTGTGGTTTATCATAAACTTTTCATCGATCATTTTCCTGCGATTGACGGCAAAGAACGAGCGCAGACGCGTCTGATTGACAAGCAGCACCTACTGTACATGTGACATGTCAAAATGCCAAATAGGATGAATCTGTGCCGCATTTTCTAAACTAACTATCTGTATTTAGCTGTTGGCTTGTACGGTGGCTCTAAACTGTCAAAACACCTCTGATAAAGGCTTTTTCGGACATGACATATTTGTCCATGTGTACATCACTGTAACATGTTTTATTCATGATGGTTTCAGTTCTTAGCTCTTTCATTTTCATCTTATTATGGTGGCTTGAAAAGCCAACATACTGTTATCTCACGTAAACTTATTATTAGGCTGGCTTGTCAAAGCCAGACTACTGAAATGCTATTTAAACTTATTATGTTGGCTTGAGAAAGCCAACATACTGTAATGCTACTTAAACTTATTAGGCTGGCTTGTGTAGCAAGCCAGACTACTGTTATCCTATTAAACTTATTATTAGGCTGGCTTGTGTAGCAAGCCAGACTACTGTTATCCTATTAAACTTATTATTATATTTATTATTCTTCTTCTGAGACTAAAAATTAAACTCTATCTCGTCCTAGGCCTTTCAAGCTATGACCATCAAACTCGGGTCAGACCTCCGAACTATTCTGACTCGAGTTGCTATATCCTTTCCGACTGATCCGACTTTCGGTTTCCCGAAAAACGTCCCGGGACCGTCGGAAAAATCCCATAGACGTAACATTGGATCAAACTTTGTGACCTCATAACTCCGCATCAGAATGTCACACAGACTTCTAACTGGGCTCATTTAACTCAGACTATCAAACTGCCAATGACTGATCACCTTTAAACTTTCTGGCCACGCCCTAGCAACCACTTTTGGACCCTAGAAACCGTCCCATAGACTTCCATTGCAAAAGACTCTCATAGACTTTACATTGGATCAAACTTTGTGAGCTCATAACTCTGCATCAGACTGTCCTACAGACTAATGATTGAGCTCATTTAACTCAGTCTAGCCAGCAGCCAATCACTGATGGCCATTTAACTTTTTAGCCACACCCTAACAACTAGATACTGCACCCTAGCAACTGTCCCATAGACTGCCATTAAAGAGGTTCAGACTGATATTGTCATGCTGCAGTGTGATAGAGACATGGGGGTTGTTTTTAACTGTTCATACTGGCAAGAATCTTTGATACATCATCAGTCTAAGCTGTCAATCAACTCCATAGCAACAAAACAGAGTAACCTAGCAACGATATGGCACCAGCTATATCTCAGCATCAGAACATCGTAGAGAAGCGGGGGTTGGCTTGTTTGACTCATGCTCAAACACCATCCATCTATCTATCTATCTATCTATCTATCTATCTATCTATCTATCTATCTATCTATCTATCTATCTATCTATCTATCTATCTATCTATCTGTCTGTCTGTCTGTCTGTCTGTCTGTCTGTCTGTCTATCTATCCATCATGCTAAGAACATGCTAATTCATGCTAGAATCATGCTAGTTACATGCTAATTCAAGCTAGAATCATGCTAGTCACATGCTAATTTATGCTAGAATCATGCTAGTCACATGCTAATTCATACTAGAATAATGCTAACAACATGCTAATTCATGCTAGAATCATGCTAGTAACATGCTAATTCATGCTAGAATCATGCTAGTCAAATGCTAATTCATGCTAGAATCATGCTAACAACATGCTAATTCATGCTAGAATCATGCTAGTAACATGCTAATTCTTGTTAGAATCATGCTAACAACATGCTAATTCATGCTAGAATCAGGCTAGTAACATGCTAATTCATGCTAAGAACATGCTAATTCATGCTAGAATCATGCTAGTAACATGCTAATTCATGCTAGAATCGTGCTAACAACATGCTAAATCATGCTAACAACATGCTAATTTATGCTAGAATCATGCTAGTAACATGCTAATTCATGCTAGAATCATGCTAGTAACATGCTAAATCATGCTAGAATCATGCTAGTAACATGCTAATTCATGCTAGAATCGTGCTAGTAACATGCTAATTCATGCTAGAATCGTGCTAACAACATGCTAATTCATGCTAGAATCGTGCTAACAACATGCTAATTCATGCTAGAATCGTGCTAGTAACATGCTAATTCATGCTAGAATCGTGCTAACAACATGCTAATTCATGCTAGAAACGTGCTAGTAACATGCTAATTCATGCTAGAATCGTGCTAACAACATGCTAATTCATGCTAGAAACATGCTAATTCATGCTAGAATCATGCTAACAACAGCTAATTCATGCTAGAATCATGCTAGTAACATGCTAATTCATGCTAGAATCGTGGTAACAACATGCTAAATCATGCTAACAACATGCTAACTCATGCTATAATTATGCTAGTAACATGCTAATTCATGCTAAAATCATGCTAACAACATGCTAATTCATGCTAAAATCATGGTAGTAACATGTTAATTCACGCTAGAATCATGCCAATAACATGCTAATCTATCTATCTATCTGTCTATCTATCTATCTATCTATCTATCTATCTATCTATCTATCTATCTATCTATCTATCTATCTATCTATCTATCTATCTTTTCTTACTTTTTAAAACTGTTTAAACTAAATAAACTATTACCGTCAGGCTTTCACAAGCCAGCCTCAAAGTTTGTTCTCAAACTTTAAGAATCTAGTTATTATTAGGCTGGCTTGTGTAGCAAGCCAGACTACTGTTATCCTATTAAACTTAATATTATTATTATTATTCTTCTTCTGAGACTAAAAATTAAACTCTATCTCGTCCTAGGCCTTTCAAGCTATGACCATCAAACTTGGGTCAGACCTCCGAACTATTCTGACTCGAGTTGCTATATCTTTTCCGACTGATCCGACTTTCGGTTTTCCGAAAAACGTCCCGGGACCGTCGGAAAAATCCCATAGACGTAACATTGGATCAAACTTTGCGACCTCATAACTCCGCGTCAGAATGTCACACAGACTTTTAACTAGGCTCATTTAACTCAGACCATCAATCTGCCAATGACTGATCACCTTTAAACTTTCTGGCCACGCCCTAGCAACCACTTTTGGACCCTAGAAACCGTCCCATAGACTTCCATTGCAAAAGACTCTCATTGACTTTACATTGGATCAAACTTTGTGAGCTCATAACTCTGCATCAAACTGTCCTACAGACTAATGGCTGAGCTCATTTAACTCAGTCTAGCCAGCAGCCAATCACCGATGGCCTTTTAACTTTCTAGCCACACCCTAACAACCAGATACTGCACCCTAGCAACTGTCCCATAGACTGCCATTAAAGAGGTTCAGACTGATATTGTCATGCTGCAGTGTGATAGAGACATGGGGATTGTTTTTAACTGTTCATACTGGCAAGAAGCTTTGATACATCATCAGTCTTAGCTGTCAATCAACTCCATAGCAACAAAACAGACTAACCTAGCAACGATATGACACCAGCTATATCTCAGCATCAGAACATCGTAGAGAGGCGGGGGTTGGCTTGTTTGACTCATGCTCATACACCATCTATCTATCTATCTATCTATCTATCTATCTATCTATCTATCTATCTATCTACATCTTTCTATCTATCTATCTATCTATCTATCTATCTATCTATCTATCTATCTATCTATCTATCTACCTACATGTTTCTATCTATCTATCTATCTATCTGTCTATCTGTCTATCTGTCTGTCTGTCTGTCTGTCTGTCTGTCTGTCTCTATCTATCTATCTATCTATCTATCTATCTATCTATCTATCTATCTATCTATCTATCTATCTATCTATCAACCTCTATCTATCTATCTATCTATCTATCTATCTATCTATCTATCTATCTATCTATCTATCTATCTACCTCTTTCTATCTATCTATCTATCTATCTATCTATCTATCTATCTATCTATCTATCTATCATGCTAACAATATGCTAATTCATGCTAGAAACATGCTAGTTACATGCTAATTCATGCTAGAATCATGCTATTCATATGCTAATTCATGCTAGAATCATGCTAGTAACATTCAAATTGATGTTAGAATCATGCTAACAACATGCTAATTCATGCTAGAATCATGCTAATAACATGCTAATTCATGCTAGAATCATGCTAACAACATGCTAATTCATGCTAGAATCATGCTAGTAACATGCTAATTCATGCTAGAATCATGCTAACAACATGCTAATTCATGCTAAAATCATGCTAGTAACATGCTAATTCATGCTAGAATAATGCTAGTAACATGCTAATTTATGTTAGAATCATGCTAGTAACATGCTAATTTATGCTAAAATCATGCTAGTAACATGCTAATTCATGCTAGAATCATGCTAACAACATGCTAATTCATGCTAGAATCATGCTAGTAGCATGCTAATTCATGCTAGAATCATGCTAACAACATGCTAATTTATGCTAGAATCATGCTAGTAACATGCTAATTCATGCTAAAATCATGCTAGTAACATGCTAATTCATGCTAGAATCATGCTAACAACATGCTAATTCATGCTAGAATCATGCTAGTAACATGCTAATTCATGCTAGAATAATGCTAGTAACATGCTAATTTATGCTAGAATCATGCTAGTAACATGCTAATTCATGCTGAAATAATGCTAGTAACATGCTAATTCATGCTAGAATAATGCTAGTAACATGCTAATTCATGCTGAAATCATGCTAGTAACATGCTAATTCATGCTAGAATAATGCTAGTAACATGCTAATTCATGCTAGAATAATGCTAGTAACATGCTAATTCATGCTGAAATCATGCTAGTAGCATGCTAATTCATGCTAGAATCATGCTAACAACATGCTAATTTATGCTAGAATCATGCTAGTAACATGCTAATTCATGCTAGAATCATGCTAACAACATGCTAATTCATGCTAGAATCATGCTTGTAACATGCTAATTCATGCTAGAATCATGCTAACAACATGCTAATTCATGCTAGAATCATGCTAGTAACATGCTAATTCATGCTAGAATAATGCTAGTAACATGCTAATTTATGCTAGAATCATGCTACTAACATGCTAATTCATGCTAAAATCATGCTAGTAACATGCTAATTCATGCTAGACTCATTCTAACAACTTGCTAATTCATGCTAGAATCATGCTAACAACATGCTAATTCATGCTAGAATCATGCTAGTAGCATGCTAATTCATGCTAGAATCATGCTAACAACATGCTAATTTATGCTAGAATCATGCTAACAACATGCTAATTTATGCTAGAATCATGCTAGTAACATGCTAATTCATGCTAAAATCATGCTAGTAACATGCTAATTCATGCTAGAATCATGCTAACAACATGTTAATTCATGCTAGAATCATGCTAGTAACATGCTAATTAATGCTAGAATCGTGCTAACAACATGCTAATTCATGCTAGAATCATGCTAACAACATGCTAATTCATGCTAGAATCATGCTAATTCATGCTAAAATCATGCTAGTAACATGCTAATTTACGCTAAAATCATGCTAGTAACATGCTAATTCATGCTAGAATCATGTTAAAAACATGCTAATTCATGCTAGAATCATGCTAATAACATGCTAATCTATCTATCTATCTATCTATCTATCTATCTATCTATCTATCTATCTATCTATCTATCTATCTATCTATCTATCTATCTTTTCATAGTTTTAAAAACTGTTTAAACTAAATAAACTATTACCGTCAGGCTTTCACAAGCCAGCCTCAAAGTTTGTTCTCAAACTTTAAGAATCTAGTTAATATTATTATTCTTCTTCTGAGACTAAAAATTAAACTCTATCTCGTCCTAGGCCATTTAAGCTATGACCATCAAACTCGGGTCAGACCTCCGAACTATTCTGACTCGAGTTGCTATATCTTTTCCGACTGATCCGACTTTCGGTTTTCCGAAAAACGTCCCGGGACCGTCGGAAAAATCCCATAGACGTAACATTGGATCAAACTTTGTGACCTCATAACTCCGCATCAGAATGTCACACAGACTTCTAACTGGGCTCATTTAACTCAGACTATCAAACTGCCAATGACTGATCACCTTTAAACTTTCTGGCCACGCCCTAGCAACCACTTTTGGACCCTAGAAACCGTCCCATAGACTTCCATTGCAAAAGACTCTCATTGACTTTACATTGGATCAAACTTTGTGAGCTCATAACTTTGCATCTGACTGTCCTACAGACTAATGGCTGAGCTCATTTAACTCAGTCTAGCCAGCAGCCAATCGCCGATGGCCTTTTAACTTTCTAGCCACGCCCTAACAACCAGATACTGCACCCTAGCAACTGTCCCATAGACTGCAATTAAAGAGGTTCAGACTGATATTGTCATGCTGCAGTGTGATAGAGACATGTGGGTTGTGTTTAACTGTTCATACGGGCAAGAAGCTTTGATACATCATCAGTCTAAGCTGTCAATCAACTCCATAGCAACAAAACAGACTAACCTAGCAACGATATAATAGCAGCTATATCTCAGCATCAGAACATCGTAGAGAGGCGGGGGTTGGCTTGTTTGAATCAGGCTCGCACACCATCTATCTATCTATCTATGTATCTATCTATCTATCTATCTACCTCTACCTATCTATCTATCTATCTATCTATCTATCTATCTATCTATCTATTTATCTATTTATCTATCTCTAACTATCTATCTATCTATCTGTCTATCTATCTATCTATCTATCTATCTATCTATCTATCTATCTATCTATCTATCTATCTATCTATCTATATCTATCTATCTATCTATCTCTATCTATCTATCTATCTATCTATCTATCTATCTATCTATCTATCTATTTATCTATTTATCTATCTCTAACTATCTATCTATCTATCTATCTATCTATCTATCTATCTATCTATCTATCTATCTATCTATCTATCTATCTATCTATCTATCTATCTACCTCTATCTATCTATCCATCATGCTAACAACATGCTAATTCATGCTAGAATCATGCTAGTTACATGCTAATTCATGCTAGAATCATGCTAGTCACATGCTAATTCATGCTAGAATCATGCTAGTTACATGCTAATTTATGCTAGAATCATGCTAGTCACATGCTAATTCATGCTAGAATCATGCCAGTCACATGCTAATTCATACTAGAATCATGCTAACAACATGCTAATTCATGCTAGAATCATGCTAGTCACATGCTAATTCATGCTAGAATCATGCTAACAACATGCTAATTCATGTTAGAATCATGCTAGTAGCATGCTAATTCATGTTAGAATCATGCTAACAACATGCTAATTCATGCTAGAATCATGCTAGTAACATGCTAATTCATGCTAGAATCATGCTAACAACATGCTAATTCATGCTAGAATCATGCTAGTCACACGCTAATTCATGCTAGAATCATGCTAGTCAAATGCTAATTCATGCTAGAATCGTGCTAACAACATGCTAATTTATGCTAGAATCATGTCAGTAACATGCTAATTCATGCTAGAATCATGCTAGTAACATACTAATTCATGCTAGAATCATGCTAACAACATGATAATTCATGCTAGAATCATGCTAGTAACATGCTAATTCATGCTAGAATCATGCTAACAACCTGCTAATTCATGCTTGAATCGTGCTAATTTATGCTAAAATCATGCTAGTAACATGCTAATTCATGTTAAAATCATGCTAGGTACATGCTAATTCATGCTAGAATCATGCTAGTAACATGCTATATCATGCTAGAATCATGCTAGTAACATGCTAATTCATACTAGAATCATGCTAGTAACATGCTAATTCATGCTAGAATTATGCTAACAACATGCTAAATCATGCTAGAATCATGCTAACAACATGCTAAATCATGCTAGAATCATGCTAACAACATGCTAATTCATGCTAGAATCATGCTAACAACATGCTAATTCATGCTAGAATCATGCTAACAACATGCTAATTCATGCTAGAATCATGCTAACAACATGCTAATTCATGCTAGAATTATGCTAACAACATGCTAATTCATGCTAGAATCATGCTAACATTATGCTAATTCTTGCTAGAATCATGCTAACAACATCTATCTATCTATCTATCTATCTATCTATCTATCTATCTATCTATCTATTTATCTATCTATCTATCTATCTATCTATCTATCTATCTATCTATCTATCTATCTATCTATCTATCTATCTATCTATCTATCTATCTATCTATCTATCTATCTATCTTTTCATACTTTTTAAAACTGTTTAAATAAACTATTACCGTCAGGCTTTCACAAGCCAGCCTCAAAGTTTGTTCTCAAACTTTAAGAATCTAGTTCTTATTATTATTCTTATTATTATTCCGGCTTCTGACCTAAAAAAAGCAATCGCTTCTCCTCCCAGGACTTAGATGCTACAAGCCCCAAATTTGGTCAAAAGCTGCCTTCTGCTCATGAGATGGTTGCTGTATGTCCTCATGCCGATAAGATTTGTAGTTTTTGAATTAAAAATTTTTTTATTAAAAAATTGTACCGAGTATTTGGGGCATATAAAAAAGAATACAATCCTCAAATTTGGCCAAAAGATGTGTTTGAAATTACTGATAATTGTCATATTTATTTGGTGTAATTATAAATAACAGTTTTCCTATAAATATTTTTTTTATATTAAATTTGTAAAATTCAGACTCAAAGCGTGTCAGAGTGTCCACAAGATGGCGCCAGAAGACTATTTTTGAGCCCTTTGTAATTTAGTACTGGCCCTTTAAGAGGCGGGGATATCCGTGCTGACTGTTTTGAATCTACAGAAATTCGGGCTCATTTCAGACGTGCTTGTTACAACATTTGAAGCTGAAATTGCGACCATTTTGGTCGCATATGCGCCTGAAAATTAATCTATGCGACCTCATAACATATTTGGGCGCATTAGTGCGACTGCAGATGGTTGTAGTGCGACCTGTTTTGATTTTTTGTAAAAACGTGCTGAATCGCTCTTCCCTGCCGCTATATTGGTTCATATTAGCTGTCAATCACTCAAGGTATTCCGCTGTCAGATGACAGGGAAGGAGCTTTTATGACCACGGGAAATGCAAACGGCTGAAGAGTAAACTTAAAGCACCCAGGTTTGCAAACCCCACCTAAAATTGAGGTGTAGATGAGAGAGATCGTGACACGTCACGTGGTGAATAATGATCCACCAGCTGAGATCACTGAAACTGCGGCTCATAACAAAGACCAGTATTGCGCCGATGGTTAGTGCAAGAATCCTGCTCTGCCTGCTCATAAATTGGGTCGGCTGACTCGCCAGCTTTTCCACAAACACAGAAAAATGAAGATCATCTCAGACTGAACCTTTAAATTGACACAAACTGAAACCAAAACTTTTAAAGAGTGATAGAAGTGAGACTTTACTTTCTTTCTTTTGTCTATTCTTTTTTGAGGTGTATATTATTTTTTTATTTATTTACTGATGACTGCTTTGCAGCTTTCATCATTGAATTGAATTATTTATTATAATCTTTTGTTTGTTTTGTAGCAGAAATATTATTTATTAAATTGACATGCATATAAAAACAGCAGTACAAAATCAATATTTCTTACTGCAATGCTTCATTTTTGTTTGATTCAAACTATACAATTATTTTTCATAAAGTAAGAAAAGACTTTTTATAGCAGATAACCTACATTCATGCACATTCAAGGCAGTATCATAATGAGAAATGGAATTCATTGTTACTATTATTGTCATTTTCATCATCACTAATATTCTATAATTATTAGACATTCATTTTAGAATTATTGCACACAAATATCAATGTCTTCGCAGCATTAGTTAGATAGTTGTTTCTGGTTTTTGTCAGTCCTATTGATGTTGTTTTAAAATACAATAAATCCCTTAAAAAGCAATTTGCAGCAGTGCTCATTCATTTTTGGTGGGTGCTCCTAAATTTTTTCTGGTGCTCCTAAATTTATTTTGGTGCCCCTGAATATTTGAAGTTGGGAGCACCGGTGCTACCAAGTAAAAAAGTTAATTTCGAGCCCTGTATATATATATATATTCATACAGTTGATGTCAGAATTATTAGCTCCCCTGTTTATTTTTTCCCCAATTTCTGTTTAATGGAGGGAAGATTGTTTCAGCAAAAAAATAATTAATAACTGCTTTTATTCTAGCCGAAATAAAACAAATAAGACTTTCTCAAGAAGAAAAAATATTATCAGACATACAGTGAAAATTTCCTTGCTCTGTTAAACACCATTTGGGAAATATTTAAAAAAGGGAAAAAAAATCAAATGGGGGTTAATAATTCTGACTTCAACTGTGTATATATATGTGTGTGTGTGTGTGTGTGTGTGTGTGTGTGTGTGTGTATATATATATATATATATATATATGTGTGTGTGTGTGTGTGTGTGTGTGTGTGTGTGTGTGTGTATATATATATATATATATATATATATATATATATATATATACACATACACACACACACACATTTATGGTTAGGGTTATAAGGATTATTTTTTATCCCCCTTTTATGTTGGCAAAAACATAAGTTTACTTCAGATATTTCTTTCAAAACAGAATATTCTGTACCGCAAAAAAGCCTTCTCCTCACTTGTGATAATGACAATGAAAGCCAAGCTTTTGGCCTATGCTGTACCAAAAAAATAAATAAAATCACCCAGGTGATGACAATTAAATATTACGATTATAACATTGTGTTAGTGGCCAGTGGGGTGGAACAACGTCATTGGTCAGAATTAACCACGTGATGAAGACGGCCTAATATTGTATTTAATGCGATTTTCTTCCTGTAAACTGTATATATAACTATATAACTATATATATAACGCTGCAAATTACTGTAAATTGACTGTACTCTTTATTAACTGCAAAACTGATAAGACTGATTAAATAATAGACAAATTAACTAAATGTATGTGCTGTTGTTTCATTAGTATTTTAATTTAATATTTTTCTTCATATGATATTTATTATAATGTAATTTTGTTCAGATTATAATATATACTATAAATACTAACTATACTATAGTGATCTGCATTAAACAACCTGAACAAATCAGTCCTCTCTCTCTCTCTCTCTCTCTCTCTCTCTCTCTCTCGATTTGATCAAAAATGTAAATGAGGCCTTCCGATTAACAGTCCAGTGGACCCTAGCAACAGCCTAGAAACCACTCAGAACACCCTAGCAACTACCTAGGAATGCCTTAGCAACATCTTAGCAACCGCCTAGCAACCACTTCTCAACCGCTGTGCTTCCTGCCAACTGCCTTCGAGTCCCCGGCGCAGTCACGTTGGCTTTCTCAAGCCAACATCAAAGTTCGTCAACGAACTTTAGGTTCTAGTTATTATTTTTTTTTTTTTATTAATCTTCTGAGACTAAATTTCTAACTCTATCTCCTCCTAGAGCTTTTGAGCTATTACCACCAAACTCGCTCCAGACCTCTAAACTATTCTGACTCGTGTTGCTATATCTCCTCAGACTGATCTGACTTTCGGTTTTCCGAAAAACGTCCCGGGACTGTCGGAAAAATCCCATAGGCTTAACATTGGATCAAACTTTGTGAGCTCATAACTCTGCGTCAGACTGTCACACAGACTTCTAACTGGACTCATTTAACTCAGACTATCAAACTGCCAATGACTGATCACCTTTAAACTTTCTAGCCACGCCCTAGCAACCACTTTTGGACCCTAGTAACTGTCCCATAGACTTCTATTCAAAAGACTCTCATTGACTTAACATGGGATCAAACTTTATGAGCTCATAACTCTGCATCAGACTGTCCTACAGACTAATGGCTGAGCTCATTTAACTCCGACTACCAAACTGCCAATAACTGATGAGCTTTTAACTTTCTAGCCACTCCCCTAACTACCACATACTGCACCCTAGCAACTGTCCCGTAGACTTCCATTCAAAAGACTCTCATTGACTTAACATGGGATCAAACTTTGTGAGCTCATAACTCTGCATCAGACTGTCATACAGACTAATGGCTGAGCTCATTTAACTCAGACTACCAACCTGCCAATAACTGATGAGCTTTTAACTTTCTAGCCACACCCCTAACTACCACATACTTCACCCTAGCAACTGTCCCGTAGACTTCCATTACAAAAGACTCTCATTGACTTAACATGGGATCAAACTTTTTGAGCTCTTAACTCTGCATCTGACTGTCATACAGACTACCAAACTGCCAATAACTGATGAGCTTTTAACTTTCTAGCCACACCCCTAACTACCACATACTGCACCCTAGCAACTGTCCCGTAGACTTCCATTACAAAAAAACTCTCATTGACTTTACATGGGATCAAACTTTGTGAGCTCATAACTCTGCATCAGACTGTCATAGAGACTAATGGCTGAGCTCATTTAACTCAGTCTAGCCAGCAGCCAATCACTGATGGCCTTTTAACTTTCTAGCCACACCCCTAACTACCACATACTGCACCCTAGCAACTGTCCTATAGAATGTAATTAGGTGTGCTATCGAATGCTTATAATTCTAACATGCTAATGACATGCCAATCATGCTAGCAACATGCTACTCATATGCTAATCATGCTAATGACATGCTAACTCATACTGGAAACATGCTAATGACATGCTAATTTGTACAAGAATCATGCTAGTAACATGCTAATTCATACTAGACTCATGTTAATAACTGGCCTACATGCATATCTTTGCTCAGCAGTGTCCTATTGACTTGGGGGATGGCTCATCTGACTCAGACAACCAATGAGCATCTCAATATGATAATGAAGCTCACAAGCCACGCCCCCAAATTGATTCCATAGACTTCCATTAAAATAGGCCAAGATGCATATCTTTGCATAGCAGTGTCATAGAGACATGGGGGTTGGTTCATTTGACTTAGACAGCCAACCACATTCAAGTGCACTCTGTAACCTCGCCCATAGCGACAAAACAGAGTACCCTAGCAACCATTCATCAACAGCTATATCTCAGCATCAGAACATCGTAGAGACTTGGAGATTGGCTCGTTTGACTCATACTAGCAAACAGAACTTCCTAAATGCTACACATGCTAGCAGTGATTAGCTACATGCTAATATTGACTAGCCAAGTACTGTAACTTGCTAGAAATGCTTACTAAGTATAAATGTTTTATCAAGCATGTATGTAAGGCTTGCCTAGTAACCAACCAGGGTACCCTAGCAACTGCCTAGCAACCACCCAAATTACCCTAGCAACCGCCTAGCAACCACCTAGCAACGGCCTAGTAATGCCTTAGTAAGGGCCTAGCGACCACTCAGGACACCCTAGCAACGGCCTAGCAACGCCTTAGCAACCACTCAGAATACCCTAGCAACCACATAGCAACACCTTAGCAACCACCTAGCAACCACTTGGGACACCTTATCAACCACCTAGCAACACCTTAGCAACCACCTAGCAACCAGTCAGAACACCCTAGCAACCGCCTAGCAACGCCTTAGCAACCACCAAGCAACCACTCAGGACACCCTAGCAACCACCTAGCAACACCTTAGCAACCACCTAGCAACCACTCAGGACACCCTAGCAACCGCCTAGCAACGCCTTAGCAACCACTCAGAACACCCTAGCAACCACCTAGCAACACCTTAGCAACCACTTAGGACTCCTTAGCAACCACCTAGCAACACCTTAGCAACCACCTAGCAACCACTCAGAACACCCTAGCAACCACCTAACAACACCTTAGCAACAACCTAGCAACCACTTAGAACACCCTAGCAACCGCCTAGCAAGACCTTAGCAACCACCTAGCAACCAATCAGAGCACCCTAGCAACTGCCTAGCAACAACCTAGCAACCACTCAGAACACCATAGCAACCACCTAGCAACACTCTAGCAACATCTTAGCAGCCACCTAGCAACCACTCAGGACACCCTAGCAACTGCCTAGCAACGACTTAGCAACCACTCAGAATACCCTAGCAACCACCTAAGCATGCTATGTGACATGCTAATTCATACTAGAATCATGCTAGTAACATGCTAATTCATACTACAATCATGCTAATAACATGCTAATTCATACTAGAATCATGCTAATAACATGCTAATTCATACTAGAATCATGCTAGTAACATGCTAATGCATGCTAGAATCATGCTAATAACAGGCTAACTCACGCTAGATTCATGCTAGTAACATGCTAATTCATACTATAATCATGCTAATAACATGCTAATTCATGCTAGAATCCTGCAAGTAACATGCTAATTCATGCTAGAATCATTCTAGTAACATGCTAATTCATACTAGAATCATGCTAATTCATGCTAGAATCATGCTAATAACCTGCTAATTCATACTAGAATCATGCTAGTAACAGGCTAATTCATACTAGAATCATGCTAGTAACATGCTAATGCATGCTAGAATCATGCTAGTAACATGCTAATTCATGCTAGAATCATACTAGTAACATGCTAATTCATGCTAGAATCATGCTAGTAACATGCTAATTCATGCTAGAATCATTCTAGTAGCATGCTAATTCATACTAGAATCATGCTAGTGACATGCTAATTTATTCTAGAATCATGCTAGTAACATGCTAATTCATGCTAGAAGCATGCTAATAACATGCTAATTTATACTAGAATCATGCTAATAAAATGCTAATTTGTACTACATCCCATGCTAATAACATGCTAATCCATGGTAGTATCATGCTAATTCATGCTAGAATCATGCTAATAACATGCTACTTATACTTTTTCAAACTGTTTTTAAACTAAATAAACTATTACCAACAGGCTTTGTCAAGCCAGCCTCAAAGTTTGTCTCGACGAACTTTACTGTCTAGTTAATGGGGTTTGCCCTTAGGCAAAGTCCATTCTTACTATTGTGGTTTATTATTCTTAATTCTGCCAAAAGTTCGGCGCGTAACTTGTCCCGCAGCTTTCGCCCCAGACCCTTGAAAGTGGGGTCAAATCGTGCGGTCTTATCGGGAATGGTGTGCTATGACTTTTATAAGGGGTGGGGGGTTTTTTGGCCCCGCAGGGGCCAAAAAACCCGCCCAAAAATCCCATAGACTTAACATTGAGCCGAACTTTGACGAATCACAGCGCCGAGTGTGAATTTCATAGAATTATGGGATTCACAGCATCTGTAGGGGGTTGCAGCCTAAGTGAGAACATACCTCGCAAGGGGGTATAAGTTGCACCTCTGGGGCTCTAGGACGTCCCAAAGTTCTCCCATTGACTTACATTGGCCCCATTGACTCCCATTCATTTTTCTAGAAGAGCACTAAACGCGCCGCGAAATGGGACGACCTTTAAAGCGTTGTAGCGCCAAGTGTGAAATTCGTAGAAATATGGGATTCGCAACATCTGTAGGGGGTTGCAGCCTGTATGAGAACATACCCCAAAAAGGGGTATAAGTTGTACCCATGGGGTGCTAGGACGTCCCAAAGGGGTCCCCATTGACTTAACATGGCCCATTGACTCCCATTCATTTCTTGACTCACATGTCAATCACATTACATAGCAGTGTCATACTGACTTGGGGGTTGCCTTACTTGACTGAGGCAACCAATCAGCATCTCAATATGATTTTGAACCTCACAAGCCACGCCCCCCAAGCCACTTAAAGACCCCTAATAAGTGCCCCATTGACTTAACATGGGGTGGGATGTCCCATTGCAGATCCCATTGACTTCCATTATAAAGGTCACACATCTATAACATTACATAGGAGTGTCATAGAGACACGGGGGTGGGCTCATTTGACTCAGACAACCAATGAGCATCTCAGTATGATAATGAAGCTCACAAGCCACGCCCCCAAACTGGTCCCATAGACTGCCATTATAACTGGCCTACATGCATATCTTTGCTTAGCAGTGTCCTATTGGCTTGGGGGATGGCTCATCTGACTCAGACAACCAATGAGCATCTCAATATGATAATGAATCTCACAAGCCACGCCCCCAAATTGATCCCATAGACTGCCATTATAACTGGCCTACATGTATATCTTTGCTTGGCAGTGTCCTATTGACTTGGGGGTTGGCTCATTTGACTTGGACAGCCAACCACATTCAAGTTCACTCTGTAACCTCGCCCATAGCAACAAAACAGAGTACCCTAGCAACCATTCATCAACAGCTATATCTCGGCATCAGAACATCGTAGAGACTTGGGGATTGGCTCGTTTGACTCATGCTAGCAAACGGAACTTCCTATATGCTACACATGCTAGCAGTGACTAGCTACATGCTAATATTGACTAGCCAAGTACTGTAACTTGCTACAAATGCTCACTAAGTATAAATATTTCATCAGGTATGTATGTGAGGCTTGCCTAGTAACCACCCAGGGTACCCTAGCAACTGCCTAGCAACCACCCAAATTACCCTAGCAACCGCCTAGCAACCACCTAGCAACCGCCTAGTAACGCCTTAGTAAGGGCCTAGCGACCACTCAGGACACCCTAGCAACCGCCTAGCAACGCCTTAGCAACCACTCAGAATACCCTAGCAACACCTTAGCAACCACCTAGCAACCACTCAGGACACCTTAGCAACCGCCTAGCAACACCTTAGCAACCACCTAGCAACCACTCAGAACACCCTAGCAACCGCCTAGCAACCACTCAGAACACCCTAGCAACCGCCTAGCAACACCTTAGCAACCACTTAGCAACCACTCAGGACACCCTAGCAACTGCCTAGCAACACCTTAGCAACCACCTAGCAACCACTCAGGACACCCTAGCAACCGCCTAGCAACACCTTAGCAACCACCTAGCAACCACTCAGGACACCCTAGCAACCGCCTAGCAACACCTTAGCAACCACCTATCAACAACTTAGGACACCTTAGCAACAACCTAGCAACACCTTAGCAACCACCTAGCAACCACTCAGAACACCCTAGCAACCGCCTAGCAACACCTTAGCAACCACCTAGCAACCACTTAGAACACCCTAGCAACCGCCTAGCAACCACCTAGCAACCACTTAGGACACCTTAGCAACCGCCTTGCAACACCTTAGCAACCACTCAGAACACCCTAGCAACCATTCAGAACACCCTAGCAACCAAAACAAATACATTGTACCCCATCGATTTGCCACGCAAACCCCATTCACATTTCCTTTAGGAAATGTACAATTCTAGTTATTAGGCTGGCTTGTGTAGCAAGCCAGACTACTGTTATCCTATTAAACTTATTATTATTTTTATTAGGCTGGCTTGTGTAGCAAGCCAGACTACTGTTATCCTATTAAACTTAATATTATTATTATATTTTCTTCTTCTGAGACTAAAAATTAAACTCTATCTCGTCCTAGGCCTTTTAAGCTATGACCATCAAACTCGGGTCAGACCTCCGAACTATTCTAACTCGAGTTGCTATATCCTTTCCGACTGATCCGACTTTCGGTTTTCCGAAAAACGTCCCGGGACCGTCGGAAAAATCCCATAGACGTAACATTGGATCAAACTTTGTGACCTCATAACTCCGCATCAGAATGTCACACAGACTTCTAACTGGGCTCACTTAACTCAGACTATCAAACTGCCAATGACTGATCACCTTTAAACTTTCTAGCCACGCCTTAGCAACCACTTTTGGACCCTAGAAACTGTCCCATAGACTTCCATTGCAAAAGACTCTCATTGACTTTACATGGGATCAAACTTTGTGAGCTCATAACTCTGCATCAGACTGTCCTACAGACTAATGGCTGAGCTTATTTAACTCAGTCTAGCCAGCAGCCAATTACTGATGGCCTTTTAACTTTCTAGCCACGCCCTAACAACCAGATACTGCACCCTAGCAACTGTCCCATAGACTGCCATTAAAGAGGTTCAGACTGATATTGTCATGCTGCAGTGTGATAGAGACATGGGGGTTGTTTTTAACTGTTCATACTGGCAAGAAGCTTTGATACATCATCAGTCTAAGCTGTCAATCAACTCCATAGCAACAAAACAGACTAACCTAGCAACGATATAACAGCAGCTATATCTCAGCATCAGAACATCGTAGAGAGGCGGGGGTTGGCTTGTTTGACCCATGCTAGCACACCATCTGTCTATTTAATTATCTGTCTATCTATCTATCTATCTATCTATCTATCTATCTATCTATCTATCTATCTATCTATCTATCTATATCTATTTATCTACCTCTATCTATCTATCTATCTATCTATCTGTCTATCTATCTATCTATCTATCTATCTATCTATCTATCTATCTATCTATCTATCTATCTATCTATCTATCTATCCATCATGCTAACAACATGCTAATTCATGCTAGAATCATGCTAGTTACATGCTAATTCATGCTAGAATCATGCTAGTAACATGCTAATTCATGTTAGAATCATGCTAACAACATGCTAATTCGTGCTAGAATCATGCTAGTAGCATGCTAATTCATGTTAGAATCATGCTAACAACATGCTAATTCATGCTAGAATCATGCTAGTTACATGCTAATTCATGCTAGAATCATGCTAGTCACATGCTAATTCAAGCTAGAATCATGCCAGTCACATGCTAATTCATACTAGAATCATGCTAACAACATGCTAATTCATGCTAGAATCATGCTAGTCACATGCTAATTCATGCTAGAATCATACTAACAACATGCTAATTCATGCTAGAATCATGCTAGTAACATGCTAATTCATGTTAGAATCATGCTAACAACATGCTAATTCGTGCTAGAATCATGCTAGTAGCATGCTAATTCATGTCAGAATCATGCTAACAACATGCTAATTCATGCTAGAATCATGCTAGTAACATGCTAATTCATGCTAGAATCATGCTAACAACATGCTAATGCATGCTAGAATCATGCTTGTCACATGCTAATTCATGCTAGAATCATGCTAGTCAAATGCTAATTCATGCTAGAATCGTGCTACCAACATGCTAATTCATGCTGGAATCATGCTAGTAACATGCTAATTCATGCTAGAATCATGCTAGTAACATACT